>NC_056743.1:150137456-150222456 GCF_019279795.1 Protopterus annectens | reverse complement strand
CATTGTACTCTGCCCTCACCAGGCCCATAGTGAAGTATAGTGCTCCCTTCTGCATGTACCTAACCAGGCACATACACCAACTGGAGCAGCCCCAGAGGTTTCTCACTAAAAAAAAAAAATACAAACCGTACAACAAATGCCTTATGTAGACTGACTAAAGGCCCTCTCCCTTTAATCCATATCGTATCGTTTATTGAGAGGTGACTTATGCTGTACCTACAAGGCATTCTATGATCCAGCCCTGAAGAAAATGTTAAATATTCACAAGAAAAAATTATACAAGGGTTACACATTCCATGGCCCTGAACCTTATTTGTGAGTGTAACAGAACTTGCTGGAGAGACAGATTTGTATCCCACAGGCTACCTTATCTATGGAATCATTTATTTATTTATTTACATTTGATTACTGGGTAGTGTCCAACTGGGTTAGGAGCCGGTTTTTAGTAGAGACCCAGGAAGAAATAATCCAAGCATACATGTACAAAATTAAACAAGCGACAGAAAAATAAAACATCAAGCAAATTTACATTATTCAAGATTGAGTCATGAGAACAATATATGCAATTAGTATAGTACACACTTTTTTTGTTGTTGTTTTGTTTTGTTACACACAGAAGGTAGATTTATAAATTAAAGCCCATCCCTCACTATCTTCAAAAATAATCTGGATAAATGTATGGGTAACTGTAAATTCACTCTCAAGGTACTGCCAGTGTCCCTTATGGACAGAAGTAGTCTGTAAAATGATTCAGGGCTCCAAAACCCAAAAGACCTACTATCCTGATACTACACCATCCCATATCTGGGGAGTTAAGATATAATACTGTCATATCCTGGGTATTACTGGCCAGACTTGTAAAGGCTCTTGTGCCATTAGCCTAGTAATCACCTACGTACCTATGGAGGATGTGTTGAATGCTACATGTACTCAGATTTATTAGCCTATGGCTTATCTTCTATTTTAGGGACTGACATCTCAATAGCATGTTATTTTCTTAAACCGTAGGTCACCCACCTGCCATTTCAACTGTGTGTCATACTGGCAAAAGACAGACGCTCAATACGGCCCTTTCTCCTGGTAATAAGGAGGGTAAAATGTTGGACTGTAAGTGTTAGAAATTGTTTTCTTTCACTTTAGCCTTCAGAATTCTGAATTACCAGGCATATGTGTGAAGATTTATGTTATGTCACTTGGACAGCCTGAGAGAATTGGTTTTCATGCTTCCTACTGGAAAAGAAAGCTCTTTTCTGAACCAAACTGTTTCACCCCTTCCTCAGGTATCTAAACATGCTTTGAAAAGTCTCTATGATTGTGCAGATGTTGTATCTATGGCCACTGCTACTGTGTTGAGGAGTTATGTTTGGGCATGTAACCAAAGGTTTGCTGATGAGTCAAAGCCTGGAATCTTGGGCTCAGCTTTAGATAAGAAGGTATTGTTTGGCTGTTTTACTGCTCACATTTTCAAACAATATGATGAAAGATGAAAATTAATTCAGGGAGTTTCTAAGATATTTCAAGTACCCCAGTACAAATCTTATAGGCTTCCTTCTTACACTAAAAAGCCAAATAAACAAAGTCAGTCCTTTTCTGATAAACAAAAGAGATGTTTAGGGGGGGGGGGATAACAACAATAAAAATTAGGTCTTTTCAGAAAAAGGGCAGACCAACAACACAGAATGACTATGCCAGAACTCCTTACCATCTTCCCTCTTCCACAGCCAATTTCTATAAAATTGGTCCTCAGCATATAACTTTGGTATAAGATTGTTTCAAACTCCTGGGTGTTAGAAGTGGTATAGGAAGGCTAGAGATGTCACTGGATACAGAAGCCTCCTATTAGGGGAATAACATCCTACCCTCCAAACCAAACATAATTTCCCCAGTTTTTTCAGTCTTTACACATTCATACAGTCAATGCCTTTAACTTATTGGCAAAGGATTCTATTCCAGAATGTTTCTTATATCAATGAAAAAGGCCTCTTGGGGACCAGTACTATATATTTTATTTCTAAATCTCTATGTGAAAGTTCCAAAGTTCAAAATGTTGACTTTACAGAATCTGTTCCCTCCCATTCCTCACAAGTTACTTGGTAACTCTAGACATAAAGGTGCTTCCTACAACATTCCCGTAGCTTATAGGCTTCAGGACGTTTCTAAGGTTCTCTGCTTCGGGATCACTTTATCAGTTCTCTGCATTATCCATTAATTTATCTACAGCTCCAATAGTATTCATAAAATGCCTAGCACCAGTCATGGCTTATTGCAAACTTAATGACATTCAAACCTTTTTTTATTTAGATGACTTGCTTATCTTTGCATAGTCTTTATCCAGATGTCAGGAGTCATTAACATGAGTTATGTCTCTCTCAACCAATCTGGGCTTCCAGATAAATATTGCAAAATCCTCCATGACTCCATCTCACAGGCTTGTGTTTCTGGGATGTCCTGTAGAGTTTTCTCTTTAAAAGGCCTTTTAAACTCAACACACTGTGAATCTTTGTCTGGAATTTTACCTGAACTTCTTTGATTGGTTTCAAACTTCTGCAAAAGAATTTCTCAGAAGCCTAGCTTTCATGGTTTCTGTGATTCTCATGATATCTCTTGACAGATTACTCATGAGAAAGATACAGTGGTTTATATAAATGCATGGAATCAGCATTAGCATTATCTGCAGTATCAAATTCCAGTTTTGAGGCTTTGTAGAGAGGGAGCTGCTTTGTTGGAGACAACAAATTCAACTGAACCCAGGTCTCCCATTCTTTACTTACACCCCAAACCAATCTGTAAACACAGATGTATCAGAATTTGCTTCAGGAGCAGTTTTACAGTTGTAAAACTGCAATGCCTATAGAATCCCTTAGACAGACCAAAGTACATCAACTTAAAAGACCCATGCCTTAAAGTCTCTCCATCATCTTTGGTCCCCATGACCTCTCCAGGTGATTACAGACAATACCACAGTCATGTGATATTGGGAGGTACATGGTCATATCCTTTATGCAGGCTGACAATGATAGCTTGATAGTTAGCTTATCATTTTTAACCTCCCCCCCTACAAGCATCTTGCATTCTGTCAAAGCAAACATATTGGCAGACAAGTGTAGCAGGGCCAGGACAGACAATCATAAATGGAAATTGAACAAGGGGCTCTTCCTGGAATTGATCCAGTTGTGGGGAACACCTCAAATAGCTATTTCACTTCCTTTCAAAACATACACCTAGACAAGTTTTGTTTCCAGGAATCCTTGCATGTAAGCTTGGGAAATAAGATGCAATTCCATTTCCTTGGAAGGGAATATTCTTTTGTGTGTGTTCCACCCTCTACTTTGATTTCCATGGTAATTCAGAAGATTCAAAAGGATACTCCAAAAATAATTATGGTGCCCCATTTTGGCCAAGACAACATTGTTTCTCTTTCTTATGAAATTGACCAAGGGCAATTACCACAAGCTTCTTAATCTAATCATACAAGACAAGGGGGAGTTTGATACTCCACGATATCAATCAGCTTCAACTGACTGCTCGGATGATTCAATTTTAATACCATTTAGGCACTTATTTCATGAAGATGTGCAGTAGATACTAAAGGAGGCAAGAAAAAATATTGCTAGAAAATCATACTTTGGTAATTGGAAGCAACTTTCTAATTGGTGCCTCGACAATAACCAGGGATTCTGTGCCATTGGTGGTCAAATATTTGTGAGAGTTACTTTCCTCTGCCTTTTTGTTCCTCTATATAGATTCATCTTACATCCATTTCAGCATATCTGCCCATGGATCTTCCGCTTTCTTCTCTGTTTGGTGTCAAATTGTTTCAGAAAGGAGTTTTACAACGAAGTCCTCATCATAAACTGATCTCAACTATATGCTAGAGAAATTCTGTGCCATCTTTTGAACCTGTCCATCAAGCTGATTTAAGATTCTTGACTTGAAAAACTGAACTTGTCATTGCTCTGACATCTGCAAGCAGAATATCTGAGTTGGAAGCTCCCGGGGTAGGTGAACCCTATCTGATTTTCCATAGGGATAGGGTATTTTTAAGAACAAACCCATCATTCATGCCCAAAGTGGTGTCAGAGTTTACTATGAATCAAGCAATCAGTCTCCCAGCTTTCTACCTAGAACCTACAAACTAAGGTGAACAGATTCTTGTAACTCTGGATATGCATAGGCAGCTCAGGTATTATCTTGACAGTAAGCCCTTCAGAAAATCTGATCAGCTATTTATTTCTTTTTTTTTTTCAAATAGCAATTTGTATTATTTTTAACATGTGCACCAAGTACAAAGTTATACTTAAATATCTGTGGTGGTGCAGCGGTAGCATTGTTGCCTCACAGCAACAGGTTCTTCCGTTTCATTCTCAGCTGGAGTGCGGGGAGTACCTTCTGTATGGAGTCTGCATGTCCTCCCCATGGTTGGGTGGGCGTTTGAAAGACATGCGTAAATGGGCATGCCTTTGTTGAAGGTTGGACGTTGAGCTGGCACCTCGGCGTTCGTGAAAATCTACTGCCAATCATTAGCGGACCGGAGTTCCGCTGTGGCGACCCCTAAAAGCCGAAAGACAAACAAACAACAAAGTACAAAGTTAGAATGACAAACATGTAAATAAGAAAAAAAAAAGAATGCAATACTGGTTGCACAGATTGTACAACAAATAAACTACTAAACATAACTACACTAAATCAAACAACTATTTACATTATCTACATGAGTGCTACTGCATCAACAAAGGGGAAGAATAAGAAAACAAAATGTACAATTTAATCTTGCTTTATACATTCAAAAGTGTAACATTGATAAAACAGGTAGTATCTAAGGAAATTGGCTTCTAAAATTTCTAACAGTTTAAAAATTAATATAATTATAAGAACCAAACTCTTCTTTGTCGCGTATCTAAGATATGATCAAAACATAATTTCCAGTAGTTTTGATAATAAATCTGTTTTTTACATTCCTCACTATAAGTCTTTGAAAGGATACATATGTCGTTGCCATAGCTCTAAAACCCTTCCATGATGCTCTTGTACGATCTAACCAATTTTTGGTTAAAGTTTAATTAGTGAACATAAAGTAATTAAAACATGAAGCTCCATTTTGGAGAATTTTAAATCGGTTATATGAAGGATGTCTAGTTCCCAAGATAGGGTTGATTTATGATAACCCATTTTATCTAATCATACTTTAAGAGCAACACAGATTTTGTGAAAATTTACAGAACCATAAAACATGTAAGAGGTCTGCTTGAGGAAAAGAACAGCAAGAGCATGCTGAAGAGGTTTTAGGATCAAATTTATTCAAAATCAAAGGAGTGTAATAAGTATTATTGTTAATCATTAGCTGTGTATATATCACCTTTTTAAATAGAAATAAACTAATCATGTGATTTATTGCTCTAAATTTCTGCTTTTCTGTATGTGTGCTTCCCCTATCATCCCAGTAATTGGAGTATAATAACGAGTTTTCATATTTAATAGCACTAATGAGTTTATAAGTGTTGGAGAGTGTTTTCTTCCCACTGTGAAGATTTCCCATAATATCTAGTAGTCTATTCAGTTCAGTCTCATTGATAGCTATGTTTCTAGTCATAGGGGAAATGACCTCTCTAATCTGGCGTAACGTGATGGTATATTTTTTATTAACCACTAAGGCATCACGTAGTTCTTGTAATGTTCCCCCTATGTGTTTATATATATATATATATATATATATATATATATATATATATATATATATATATATATATATATATATATATCCCATTCAGTGCAATCCTTGATTAGTGAGTAATCCGTTAGGTTTATAATTTTATTATTTATTTTGATATTGGGATTTAAGTGAATAGGTTGAAGTAATAATAGAGCTTTGTCTGACTTCAGTATTTTTATCAAATCCAAAAAACTCATAATTTTTTGCTTTAAGTTAGAGTTTAATTTGAGATTCCTAGTATTTGCCGGAGCTATGAATGGAATGGCTTTGGGATTCTTACATCTGAGCACATGTTGATGCCATATTCTTACCCACTTTGGAGACCACATTTCTTTGTTGGAAGAAAAGTTTGAAATTGAGATTAACCTGATGGCATCAATGATCTTGTGGTAGAGATAAAAATCAGGTAAATTCAAGCCTCCCTTCTCTTTGGGGTAAATTAATTTTACATAGCTTATCCTAACTAATTTGGGATACCAAATGAATTTGGCCAGTTCCCTATACATTTTACGAAAAAAGCAGTTTGGGATGGTTAAGAATGTTGTATTAAAATGGTATAGTAGTCTTGGTAGAATATTCATTCTAACTATTGCTGCTTTAGCCATCATGGATAATTTCAATTGCCTCCACCGACTCAAGTCTTGAGTAATATTTGTCCAAATTTTTAACACGTTGTTTTGTAGCATGGATAAATGGTTATGTTCGTATGATATCCCTAAGTACTTAATCAAGTATACTGTTTTAAAGGGGGAATCCGGGAAGTAGCATTCTAGATTGTTTGAGGGGTTGATTGGAAATATATATGCGATTTCTTGTGGTTAACTTAATAACTTGAGACTTCCCGGTATTCATTTATTGATGTTATAATTTTCTTTAGGTCTGTATTAGGGAATTCAAAATAAATGATCAGATCATCTTCAAATGCAGACAACATTATATAGAATTCAGGACTCTGGGTATTGAATGAAATGTTCTCTGCAAAATGTGAAGAAAGAGGGGGTTCAATGTATAAATTAAATAGTAATGGTGAAAGTGAGCATCCCTGCCTTGTTCCATTCACTATTTTTATGGGACTTGATAGGGTTCTGTTAATGTATAGATAAGTGAAGGAATTATTATAAAGGGTTTCTAATTGGTTAATAAAGCATTTTGGAATCTTAAAATGAGAAAGAGATGCAAATAAAAAATCCGATTTACTATATCAAATGCTTTGCAAGCATCTAGAACTAATGCATATCTCGGATTTCTTTCCTGTTTTGTAAGTTGAATAATGGATTCTAAGGTTAAAGTATTGTCCCATGTATGTCTATTAGTCATAAAACCTGATTGTTCTGGGGATATAATTGATGGCATGATTTTCTTAAGTCTTTCCGCAAGGAGTGAAGCTAGTATTTTAATGTCTACATTGATCAGTGAGATCGGACTATAGTTATGGGGATTGGCTCTATCTACATTGTTTTTGGGAATAAAAATCATTTTTGAGTTATTAATATGTAGATCAGAAATGCTATTAATTCTAATATGATTGGATACTTTCCAGAAGGTTTTGGTTGAATGTCTTATAGAAGTCTGTAGTGAATCCATCTGGGCCCGGTGCCTTACCCATTTTTAGTTTCTTAATGACCTCCATGATTTCCTGCTGTTTAAATGGAGCTAAAAGAAAGGTTGCTTGAGTGTCACTAATCATAGAAAATTTAAGATTTTCTATGAATACTTCCATCTCAGAAATAGGAGTCTGTTGAGCACTCACACCATAAATCTCTGAGTAAATTTGTTTGAACACCTGTATGATCTGACAGCCTGTCTTGACTATTTTGTCTTGGTAGTGCAGCAAAGTTATCCTAGAGGCTTCTAGTTTGTTCTCAATTATCCTCGCCAGTGTTCTAGATGGGGCTTGTGTCCATTCAGAATATCTAGCTATGGACCTCAATTCTTGTAAAGTGTAATTTTGTTGGTGTAGGTCAAATAGTTCTTTTTGTGTTTCATTTATCTGGTTCTCCAAATCCGGACATTGGGTCAACTGGAATTTCTTTTCTAGTTCCTTGGGTCTGTCAACTAGATTACCTTCTTTCTCTTTCCCCACTTTCTTGTAAAAGGTGGCTTTCTGAATTAGAATACCTCTAAGAGTCGCCTTACAAGCTGCCCACTGAACATCACATGGGATATCCGTGGATATTAGACTTTTATCTAGCTCTGTTAAAATATCTAAAATCTCCTTTCCCACTTCTGCTTTGTAGAGTAGATTATTATTTAGGGACCAATTGCATCTATTATAACTCTTACATGATTTATTCGACCACTCTGTTTCTAGCATAATCTTAGAGTAGTCTGACAAATATCTAGGTTCAGTGGAATATTTAATATTTACTCTTGCTAGCATTTCAGAGATTAAAAAGAAATCTAATCTGGACCAGGAGTTATGACATTTTGAGTAGTATGTATAATGGTTGTTTTTATCTAACTTTTCCCCAAAGGAGATACGGTCAAGGAGAAAAAAGTCAGAGATCAAATCATTTAGGGCAGTTGATGCTTGATGATTGCATGTGCTAGACCTATTAGTGCGATCAAACATAGGCTCAGTTACTGAATTCCAATCTCCTCTTTACAAAGCTAATTATGAATTTCCAAAATTAAGTTTTGCCGTCCCGAGCATGGGCCCAGTATATTCAGGAATATTGTAGGCTTTGACATTCGAGGATTCCGTGCTGTGAAGTACCACCATCCACCATTTATGTCAGTTTTAAGCTCTATGATGGATTCCTGGAAAGACTTTTTTGTTATAATAGCAAGCCCTTGGGAATTAGTGCTATCTCCAGATGTGATTATAGTCTTGATGCACTTTCTATTTATATCATTCCCCCATTCCTCCTCCAACATATGTGTTTCTTGTATAAAAAAAATTGCATCAGATTTCACTATTAGATGCAACAATTTTTCTTGTTCTTATCCTGTAATCCTCTCACATTCCATTAATTTATTGTTCACATTTCACGTCTTAAGATATAGTCTGATTGTTACAGATTTTCCTAACAAAGATTTATTGTGTTCATAAGCCCAAGTTTTCTTCCCTGTAGTAAATTTGGAAATATACCTTGACTTAGTAGCACTTAACTCTTCCATAACTATTCCTGTGCCTAACCACTTAGATGCCCTGGCTGGAAGAGTGAAGATATGGGAGGTTGCTCAATAAATCAAGAATGTATCGCAATTTGACATTGTGGGAGTGTAACCTTTGAAGCTTATTATATTAAACCATGTAAACACACTAAGAAACCCTAAACTAATATACATAGCTATATCAATCCCAAGATTTGTCATCCTTTACTCAACACCCCATATCCACTGGCTCCTAATTAACTTAAAGCCAAACTGAAGGTAAGGTAAAATTTAACAGTGACAACCTTCATAACAATATTTCTCGCTCACATAGGTTCCAACTATTGTTGATGATTAAGACTCCAGGCATGCTACCCTAATAGTAGAAGAGATATGAATTTCAGCAAAGTGTAAATGTACTGGAAATACACAGAAAAGTGTTATTGAAAAGGAGTCAGTCGTTTGTTTGAATAAGATTTTTCAGGTTACTCTCTGAAAAACAAGCCTTGACCATAAAAGGCTGAAACTGGATTAGCATCCTTTACATTGACCCTTATTATGATCGAGAGTTCCTGCAAATCTTAAAAATTAAGCTATTTATTTCTTAAAAAGGGGCAAAAAAGGAACACTAAATGTCTAAATTGACAAATTTCCAGGTGGCTGTCCTTGGCTACTAATTTTTGTTTTCCCAACATGGCAAATCAGTTCCAGGCAGCATCAAGGCACATTCCATTAAAGCCTTATCTTCTTCGATGGCATACCAGAAAGGGATAGCCTCTTGAAACATGCTACAGGCAGCTTCATGGTCCTTTGCACATACTTTTACAAAGCAGTACAAACTGGATTAATTTCTCTGTCCAGGTCAGACTTTGCTAGGACCATTCTTTAGGGGCTCCTGGATAAAAATCCATCTCCTCCCAGGATGGATAGGCTTAGATAGCCAACCCATATAGCCTAAGGGCTACTGCAACAGTAGAAATAATAAACATAGTACAGTTGTGTGAGTTGCTCTTACCCATAATGTTCAAATTCCTCACTGCTGCAATAATTGCACTCACCCTCAATCCCCTTACTTTTTTATATAGTTGTAGTTGGGAGATAGAGTAGGTTGTGTGTGTTTCTACTTTCTATGTTTTAGTGTTATTACTGGTTGGTTATTTCAAGATTGTTAGGCTCTTCTCTCGTTGTATGGGCCAGAACATCCCCAAAAATCTTCAGACCGACTGCTGAGTTCTCTTTAGGGATTAGCCAATCAGCTTTCAGAGTCAAAGAGTGGAGGGAGAGCTTTTTGGAGCTGTCTGGTTGCTGTTTTCTGGGTGGGGAACAACTCATATAGCCTATGGACTAATGCAGCAATGAGGAATTCAGGCATCTACTGTTATGAGTAAGTGCAACTTATAAAATTTTACTTTATGTTGTGTACTATACTATATGTATAACAACTTTTTGTGATTGTTTAAATATGATTTAAAATAGCAATAAATATTAAAACAAGCAAATAAATGAATTACGAAATATGTGTAAGTTCATTTTTTTTTCTTCTTTTAAAAGGTCACACTGAGTGTGGGCTACCATAAAGGTAATTGCTTAGCAGCACTTTTGTGCTTTATCCAAATAATTAGGCAGGTAGATCAGGTAAAGAGGAGGAGCACAGGGTATTGATTTTGAAGATGTCTAAAGATGTCTTTGAAAATAAAACACCCTTCATTTTTATTTATTGTTTCTCTGTGTTTTTCCTTCATATTAAAAAGTGTTAAGAAGTTTGCAGTTATTCTATCTGAACACAAACTGACTCATTTTAAAAACAGATGTCTGCAGTGTTACTAACACAGATATTTTTATGAATAAAGTGGCCGCAGTAACCTTGCAGCTGAGTACAATATTATGAGTGATTTCAGCGCTAGTACAGAATTATGAGTTATTTATGAATGAACAGACTGGATCTTCCTTATAGTGGCAACATTATAACATTTACTCCACTTGATGTCATACCTCAGAGCTACTATATGTAGTGCTACTAGTGTAACAGTGGAATAGAATAGACTTGCCCCTCACAATATAACAATTCTTTTCCAGCTTTTTAAGCACTATGTTTTCAGCAAGACGGAAGCATCATTCACATTAAGCAAGTATTTCAGCAATCCAGAAGGACCATGATTTATCAGGGCCTGACTATATTTGGTGTTGAAACCTGACATTTCAGTTATTTAGGACATTAGGCTCTCAGTACTGTTTGTGGAAGGCTATTTGTGTGTGTTTGTTGACTTGCAAATGTGGAAGCAAGACTTAATTTGCTATCTGTTCTTACTTCTTCCTTTTTCTTCTCTGTCTGTGTAAGTAGATGGACTTTGTTGTGATGCAAATAAAAAAACTGGATCTTGCCACTGATAAGAATGGATCTACCTCTTCATTTACACTGCCAGCAATAATTTGTTTCTATTTATCTCCTCTTTTCACTTTCTGCTCTGTGTGCTTTGCATAATAAGGGGAATTCAGAAATACATCATACCACCAGTAACCAAGAGCTTGTGTCTTCATTTTCATAATCTGCCTCTCCATGCAAACAGTTCATCTGAGAAATGGTAAGGAGTCTGGCTCCTTGGCATAGAACATCTCGTGTTCTAGAAGAGCCAGATGGGATATCTCATGGAAAATTGGTGGGGGGATACAAAGGTAGTTTCAGTTTTGCAATCACCACTATACAAGCAGAAGTTTGCATGGCAACAACAGCAACCAGGACTGCTATGCAGGCCTAGCTCTTCCAAGATGGTGACAATAGCCTTCAGCAGTGCATATTTGGTATCATACATGTGTATGACAATGGCACTGCATGCCCCCTTGGTGATGCAGGTGTCTGTGTATATCTCAAAGAATGATAAATGGTTTACAAAGGAAACTTCCTGGCTGTCCATATTAATGATGTCTTCTTTAAGGGTCCATGAACAGGTTGGATGATCAGTAGTAGTGGAGAATGTTGTGAATCACTAGATGGGCCATGATGCTGCATAGGAGGTTTGACGGTGATACAAACCTCTCCTGTGGTCCCTTGCAGTGCTTGTCGGGAAGGTCTGTGACATGGGAGTGGGAAGTAGGCTACAAAAGAGGCTTATGGTTTGTAGATAGCCAGAGAAAACAGCCTTCATGCCTGCCTGGATTATAGTGGCACCATTGTCGTTGATGCAGTATAAATGGGTACATTTCTTAGGAGTAAGTTACATGGATAGCAGGTCAGTAGACAGAATCCTACAGTGAAGGAAAAAGAAATTATGAGACTTTAGCAGGTCCTCAATAAAATGTATATTTTTGAAAACATAAGCAAGTGTTCTTTTGCAAAGATATACATACACACACACACCCCACATCAACTCACATCCATACACACACACATTTATACTTTTCTACTAAAGCGTTTTTAAACATGAAGCAAAGTAAATGTTAAAAAGACATCTGACGGCCTTGTCTAATTATCAGTTTGGCTGCTCAAATGTGAGCTGCTCTGTGATGACTGATTAAGTGGTCACATGCTTGTACACATGAAGTTCTTTGAACATTTAACAAGCTAAATGTTAAAAAGAGCCATGCTGTGATTCCAGGAAGTCGGTTGCTCATATCAGCTGCTGTATGATGACTTTTCAGCCCTACTGACCTGGCAAGTGGGTCAGAGGCCTTTCAAATAGTCTCAAGGGCTTCTACTGCTTATAAAAAGCGTTGTACAATTTATTCACCAGAGAATGGGGGAATGTTATGCAGGTCTTGAACTAAATGTTGACTGTGTGAACACTTCCAAAATATGTTACGTTGAGTTTACTAAATTTCGTGACTGCACACATGAAGTGTATTATAGGGCCCTAAACAAGTATACTCTCACACACATACACTTGCACTCACATTTAACAGATTACATTTTAAAAGCCAGTTTATGACTTTTCAAAGACAAGAAAGTGATTCATATCAGACAAATCCAGGAAGAGGGACTTAAAGTCTACCTAAGGTTAGACTAAAAATGTAATTTAAATCCTTTTGGAGCAGTTAATGTATTTTGTCTGCATGATGGGACCGGAAAAGGGACACTGTTCAATTTTCCTAGCAATTAACCTTAAAATACTTAAAATTATAAACATTAAAATAAATAAACCTGGAAGTATACTGTGATGTTATTTGATTTTTTTTTTTTTGCAGAGACAGTTTTGAAATAGTCTATAAGCACAGCCACAAATTAATTCAACACAGTAGCACTTCATTTTACTGTTTTCCTTCATTCATCTTCACCATAGTTCTGCAATTCATATTTAACTTACCTTGTTGAAAAAACAAAGCAGCTTGCTGTTAATGACATATTAATTGTGCTTCTTCATCATGTCAGTTTTGACTCAGCTTGCAATATTTTGAAGTCAGTTGTAAAATATTCTTGATATACAGGTTGAAGATGGACTCACCTAAGAAGTGCTTTAATTATACTGCATAGACATTTTAGCTCCAGGTTTCAGGCTGACAGCTTACAATGTTTAACAAGGATTAAGGGCAGTGAGCTACATATAGATATTGTGTCAAAGTAGCTGCAGTCCTTCACTGAAGCTTTGTGTAATTTCATAACTTAATCATCCTACTCCACCTCTAGAAAAGGCACTGTTTTATTTTTAAAAAATGATAGGACAGCTACTCTAAAGACATCTCCTGCAACACAATATTTTAGCTTAAAAGCCTGGGCTACATTATATTGTGCTACATTTTCTTGATGGTGGACAGAAATAATAAGCCATTGCAGTCTGATGTTTAAGTGCAGTTAACAATCAATACCTCCTCCTCCTGCCTTATCTTCTGTTTTGCCTTTCTTTAGTCACCTTATAGACTGTTGAATACTTCCATATATTCCAACTCCAGCACCTCTTCTAGAAGTATATTTTATGTGTTCACCACCCTCACAGTGAAGGAATAAACTTCAGAGGTCTGTGGAACAGTTGGTTTGTGAAATCAACTGCTTGCTTTCCCTCCTCCTCTGACTTTACTCTTTAGGGGAGTGCCTATACATTTTTTAGTCATGATCATGTGGGCCAGTACCATATAAAGAGAAAGGTTCCATCTCATCTAGTCACTTTTACTATCCATTCTCCAAGAGACTGATGAAATTTTGAGGACTATATGTGTGATTTCCTTAACAGATGAACTAAAAGTGAGAATGAGGGTTATGCATACTAAGTCTAAAGTTATTCTACCATGCCACGTTCATTGTTACTATGAGATATGTCATTCTCTGAGTTAGTATATATTAGAAGCACTGTAGACAGCAAAGGGGGCAAAAAAATAATGATGTATAAGCAAGTTTTGAAATTTCATTGTTTTTTTTTTTTGATTGCGCATTTATTTTTCTTTTCTTTTTTATGTTATAGCATCTACAGTTTTGCGTTTCATACATGTGACAGACACCCCTTCCCCATCCTCTCATGTACCTTTCTGGTGATTCCTTATGGACTGATACAGCTGCCTGATATTCCTCATATAGCTTCTAAAGGTACAGAGAGTACTCATAGTGTAGCCTGTGAGCAAGAAACTGGAAACATGAAGCATTAACTCTTTGCTAATGGAGTACTAACCCATAAATAAACACCCCGGCATTGCATATGCTATTGATATTACCCTTTCATTATGCTCTTGCTAATTAATTCCAGGTGTGATCAACACCCCCACATGTCTTCCCGATCTGCCATGATCACTTCATTCCTCCTAGCAACTAACTTCATACCAAAGTTTTTGTAGCCCATGTGTAGTATCTATTTGTCTGCACTGAACCTCAACTAACATCTTTCTGGTCACTTGGTCAGCTTTTCAAAATCCTCCCTTTAAGTCTTTTAATATCCTCTACCTGGTTGGAGCATTTTAACTGTATGAAATACTCCAGGGATTGTCATCATATTCTGTTTCTTGCAGAGATGGTCTTTGCCTGGTCACTGGGGCAAAGTCTGAAACTGTTCTGCTTGAAAGTTTGCATGCAATGCAGTTCTGGTGGAGTTGACAATACCAAAAACACAAAATATTATGAAAGATGCATTACACAACACATGCTAACATTATAATGTAAGCTTACCCTTACAATCAGAAGATAAACAGATCAATCGGGATATAGATATGATTATATTTGGTTTCATCAAGCTGCTTTTCATTGAACTACAGATCAGCAAAACCAAATCATCAAATCGCAACCAATCAAAAGTCCAAACCTGCTGTGAGTCTTGCAATGGAGCAGGTCAAACATGCTCCATGCACTGTATTTGAAAAATTGGTCGGACAAGATAAGATTAGCATATTGGTACTCATATTGGAACTCACTTATACAGCTCTTGTAGATACAGATTGCAATATATATAAATACAATGGTTTACTATCAAAAACTGGAAGTGTGTTTCATTGCACATCAGTTCTAGGAAAGTACAGTTTTAAAAGTGCACAATCCCGAACTGAAATAGTACAAACTCATAATAATGAATGTACAGGGATTCATTATTATGAGTTTAGCAATGTGAATAGAGATCATAGTACAGTGAGGATCAGAGAATTTACCCTGTCCTTACTGTAGTACGATCTTGGAGTTGGTATATATAATTTGCAGGGGGTGGGGGATGCAGGGGGGCTTGCCCTCCCCCTGCAAAACAGTAAAAAACTTGTGCTTTTGAAGTTAGTCTAAGCAGCATTTTACGCTGAATAGACTGGGTAACTGACGTCACCTAAAGCTATTTTAATTACTTCAAATGCAGATGTCGGACAACTGACGTTCGACTTAGTGTAACAAACAAAATTTCATTTCTGGCGTCATTTTTTGATGTAAGCAAACGAAGAAGGGTCAGTCTTCATTTCAATAGTAAACCAAATATAATCAGTTTTGTCAAGCTGCAGGTTATCAAACTACAGCTCAGCACAGCCAAACCAATAAAGCATTACCCATCAAAACCCAGGATATGCATATATAAAGGTATAGATATAAACGTGTATGTGTGTGTGTGTGTGTGTGTGTGTGTGTGTGTGTGTGTGTGTGTGTGTGTGTGTGTGTGTGTGTGTGTGCACGCACATCTATATCTATCTCTATGGAATTACTTAACGTAGTCATAAATCAACAATGCCAATAGCAAGAATGTTGACCACAATAGGTTGACAATGCAAATGTCTGCAAGCAACTTAGCATAAGCAAGAAAAATCCTTGCCATATGCAAACCAAAAAAAAAAAACAAATAACATAATTTTTGACAGGGGTCAAGTCCCCCTGCACCTCCACACTCTCTGCTAATTATATATTTTAATCCCTGGGGAATATTCCCCTACCCAGAGATTGTTGATCTAGCACACCCATCAACCATCTGCTTATGTTGAGTCCTTTATAAATAAAGCAGGGCATATTGCCTGGAATATTAAGGATGTCATTATTGGCCTTAAAAATGCACCAATTCTTTTTAATAATGTCCTTAAATATCTGGGACTCATTATTGTACTGAAGTACCAAGGCATGGTTAAATGATAGTTCATTCATCAGAGATCTGAACACTAGATCAAGCAAAAACAGAAAGGTTGTAGGACTGGGTACCAGATGAACTCTTCCTGGATTGCCTTTGGATGGCATCCTGCAAGGCAAACTTATGATCTGGCTGGCCCTATCCAACACCTTTCTAAAGGTCCCTTGCTTTTGTTGTTGTCCCTTCAAACCCTGTTCCCTCTTCTTTTTCCATCGGTCTTCTTGGTATCCCTGAACCTCAAGAATGCCTTCCTTCATGTCCCTATCCATCCCCCTTTTCAGGAAGTTTTTACATTTCCTTGTTTCTCCCTTGCATTTTCAGTTCTCTGCTTTGCTCTGTGGCCTCTGTACTGACCCTAGGGTATCCACCAAATGCCTCACTCCTGTCATTGCTTTCTGCAGGATGAGAAGGGTTCAGATCTTTCCTTATCTATGTAACTTGCTCATTCAGGCTTCATCCCATGATGTCCTGCTTCAGCACCTCCAGTTTACTGTTTGATTGTTTCAAAGCCTGGGGTTTACATACATTTTCAGAAATCAGTCCTGGTTCTTTCTCATTATTGTTTTTCTCCGTTGCAGGATCCAGACCATTTCCATGTTGGTATCACTGCCTCCACCCAAGGCCCTCTCTCTCTGATCACCTTCTTTCAATCTCTAACTCCTCTGGCTTCAGTCACAGCAAGGTATTTGCTCAAGGTTCTAGGATTCATGCTTCCACCATTCCTATGCTTCCTCTTGCCAGGCTCCATATGAAAAAACTACAGTGATTCCACAAGTCAGTGTGGCTTCAACACTGTCATCCACTGGATTTCCTAGTTCCCTTTCTTCTGTGTCTCAAACTCAAGCTAAAGTGGTGGATTCATCAGTTTTCTCTCAACCCAGGACCTCCCGTCCAACCTCTAGTCCAAACTCAGGAACTCTTTTTGGATGCCTCAGACAGGGGTGGGAGGCCTGCTTCAGTTTCCTCAATATCAGGGTCTCTGGCCTTCCCACCAGAAGTTAGATCACATTAACATCAAGGAGATGAGAGCTTCTCCTTTTAGTTAGTGAGGCTTTTCATTCTCTTTTTCTTCCAGGGCCTCTCAACGTTTGCACGGACAATGCCACAGTGATGTGGTATATAAACAAGCAAGATGGGGATGCGGCCCTACCTTCTTTGCAAACTCTTTCTTCAGGTCAGGGATCTAGCTGCCCAGTATCTAGTAACTCTTCAGGCTGTCTACATTCCTTCAGAGCAAAATACAGTGGCAAACTCTCTGAGCAGGTCCAACACACAAGCTCGCAAATGGATGTTTCACAGAGATGTGTTTTTGGACATATCCATTGCTGGTGAACTCCACAGGTAGATCTTTTTGCCTCCCCTCTAAACAGACCACTTCCTTTTTTCTGTGACAAAATATCAAGCCCACTGGCTTTGAAAGTGGATGCCCTATCCTTTCCTTTGAAGGGAATATTTCTCTATGTATATCTTCCCCTGGTTCCAAGGTCCCTGCTGAAGTTCAAGCAAGACCCCCCCCACAATATTGCTGGTGACTCCCTTTTCACCTAAACAGCATTGGTTCCCCCTTTTTCTTTACTTGGCCAGGGACAATCACCACAAGTTAACTCACAGGATGGACCTTCTCACACAAGACAAGGGGTCTCTTATCCATCCTCACTTCTCAAATCTTGAACTGAAATCCTTTTTAGGCAGCTGTTTCCTGAGGACATGCTTAGGGTTCTGAAGGAGGTGAGGCAACAAACTACCAGGAAATTCTATTTGTCCAAATGGAACAGATCTTCTGTCTGGTGCCTCTCTCATAACTAGGAACCCTTTTCAGTAGGGATTCTTTTGGTTCTCTCTTATTTGTGTGAATTCCTCCATGCTGGGTTGACATATTCTTCCATTAAAGCTCACCTATCAGCTATTTCTGCTTATCTGCTATTGATTCCTCCTTTAGCTTCTAGATTTGAGGTCAGACAATTTCTTAAAAGCGTCCTTCATATCAGGCCTCCCAGGAAGACTATTCCTCCTCCAGGCACTTAAAGCTGTTCCTCCTTTCATAGTTTTTTCATAGGAACAGGGTGTCTCTTTGTACTAATCCTTCTTTTATGCCAAAGGTAGTTAATGAGTTGTGTCTTAATCAGTCTGTTAACTTATCCTTCTTTTTTCCTTCTCCACAGTCTGCTGGAGAGAAGGTTCTCCACACCTTGGGTTTACAGAGATAGCTCAGATATTATTTGGATAAGACTAAGGTCATTCACAAATCCAAGAAACTTCTTGTTTCCTTTCATCCCAGGTCTTTGGGTTTAGCAGTTTCAAAACAAACCATATCCTCCTGGATCTATAAGGCCATTTCTTTTTGCTATTACTTTCATGGTAAATGTCTTTCTACCTCTGTAAAGACTCATTCTACCAGAACTGTTTCTTCCTCTGGTACCTTTTTCAAATAACTGGACACCAATTACATCCTTGATGCTGCTACTTTGACTTCTGTTTATAACTTTACTGAAAATTACAAGTTGGATGTTGTTTCCAGAACAAGAGCTGGTTTTGCCAGCACTATCTTGTGTGAGTTTCTAGATGGCTCTTCTGTGCCTTCCTCCTCCCAAATTTCTTCTTCAGCTTTTGTACTCTCCCTATTGTAAAGAATACTGCAACATGTGGTATGGAAGGACATAGTACGGTTGTGTAAACTCTTACCATAACAGTAGATGTCCTTCTCTTAACTGTTACAGTATTTGTTCTCTCCTTCTCCTCTGCCTATTTCCTTTGTCTTCCTGGACAGGGATGCTTTTCCTTCTCCAATCTCTCCTCCTGGATGCACATGTTCTTCCTGGGTCTTTTCAGTTCTGAGGTATGTACAACCGTACATCACCTTTATGCCCTATGCCTTGTGTGGGGAGCATACATGTGACGTATGACAGCTATAGATTACAAAGTCTTTGATATACTGGCTAGACAATGGGCTACACTTAGCAGGAAATCTCTTATGTAAAGAATATTGCAACAGTGAAGAGAAAGACATCTACTATTATAGTAAGATTTTACACAATTGTCCACTCCCTGGCCCTCTTTCAGTCTAATTTTGACTATCCTTGTTTCATTGCATACCATCCCTGATCTCCTACCAGATTCCATAAATACACCCAAGCCAGACTCTACAGTCTTATTACCTTCTTCCCAAAGAAAATGGAGTAATATACAAATATTGCTTACCCTTCTTGTCCTTCTCTACTTCCCTCATTTATTTTATGACACTTTCAGGATCTCTTCTTTAAGGCTAAAACAAAGGCTATAAAGGAAAGAGGACATTCCTGCCTCCCACCACTTTTGTAACTTCTTTCCATACATGCACCTTCAATGACCAAAATGTCCAAAACTGGGAAAGCAGTTTCATCTGGTGCCATTTCCTATAGTGACACCCACACCAGGGATAGTCATTTAGGTGAATCCAAAAGACCAAACAATCCACCAGTTAAACTTGTACAAAGGTTTGTCAAGCTAGCAGCTAGTTATTGGGGTCTGCAAACTACACAGCCCCAAACATGAGAGAATGCAGAGGTGTGGGATGCTTCAACCTTAAAAAAAAGTCTTGTTGTGATGCAATTTTCATTTTTTGGTTTCAAAACAATAAGCATTAGTTAGATGTCTTAATTTTTTAAAGTAGTAATCTGTATCAAGTTTCTCTGCCTAGTTTTCAAAGCGGAATCTTAATTAGGTCTACTGTGTTTGCTAAAGTATGAAAGCATACATTGCTAACAATGCAAAATTAAATTGTCTTCAGACATTCCTGAGTCTTTCAGAAAGCTATATTCTAATGTGTAACAGTAATTATGATGTGATAAAAAATAATATAAGCTCTATTTTTGGCAAAAATTATTTTTCTGCATTTGACATGGTTACACATTTCTCTAAATGATATGCTAACTGCCTTGACACTAGCAGGGATTATCAAGATTAATTAAACTAGTCACTTTTCCTTCTGTATTTTTAAGTCAAAATGCTTAAGGGTAAGAAATGAGAGAGGGCTGCATGTTGCATGTCACTAAGCTTTCTGGCACAAATACCATTTTCAATAGTTTAGTCATTCATTATTTTCTAGAATTAATTTCCAAGCTTTTATGGAAGCTGTTGTTAAGAAATTGAAATGTGTAGAGTTTCCATAGTCTCTGGTTTTGGAGCTGCTAGTCTGATGGTTAAAGGAAGCTCTGCTGTTAATTTTTAAAGATTTTTGAAGTCGGTTGTAAAAATACAGCATTTTGTGGCTCCACTGAAAAGTCTGTCAATTTTCGGATGACAAACCATAACACATTTATTGATGAACATTAATAATTGTAAGTAACTAGTTCTGTAAGAAAAAAAATCAGAAATAAAAGCATTTATCAAAGGGTGCAGCATAGTACAGAACACGTTTAAGGAAAAATAGAGTTAACTAGAAGGGATATTGCTGTGTGTTCTCAAGTTATGAACCCAATGCTGCATATGCAAACTGTGTATACTATTCTTGCAGCATAATAACCTGTACAGATAGTAAAATTACAAGTGATCAATGACAAAAAAAAATGAGCCAACTGGAAATACCAAAATCATACTGTGACAGGTACTGTTGTATATCAGTGTGTTAACCAATATATTGATTACAGAACTGACACAATGCAGCCAAAATATTGGGAAATCGTTTATCAGCATAACAATCTTCTATTTTACTATCTCTGTATGAGAGGGGTGGAGAAGCTGTCTTTAAAATGTGCAGTGATAGTTACTAGATGAAAATCAACTCTTCATGAAATACCTTGATAAAGAAATACCATATCTAGGCATAGGTTACATATCAGTTCTATACACTGAATTTATAGTTAATAAAATCAAAGGATCTACAAGCCAGAGCAGTCCAAGGACCATTAAAGCATTTTCAGCAGTCATCCTCATATGGCATCTCATGCATCCAGAGCAGTGACAAAAGATCGATACAAGCAGAATTTGTTGTTACCTATCCACTTTTCAAGGCTCTCCTTGAAGGTAGAGGGGATTTCAGTCTGTTAAATGAAAATAGTTTATTCCAGAGATGTGGTAATCAGTGGAAAATAAATTGGATATGATACCATGACCTGTTTATGTATTGTTGAAGATTTAAATCCTTAATATGCATGTTTGTGGTGCCATTAATGTGTCGTACTGTAGGGGATCAAGGAGGGCAGGTCCTTCATGACCCTTAATGCTTAAGAGGAGTCTATAAAGAACCATGGTGTATGCATAGACAATCAGGTTTGTTTTGGTAGCTAAACATCTTCAAGACTGTAACTTTTTTAGTTAGGAACCTCTGAAGCCGTTTGAGTTGTGTGATGTGTCTAGATAAATACATGCCAAAGGGCACACTACTCAAAAACTGACCTGATAATGAACACATAGACAGGGATGATAGCTTTTTTGGCTCTAGGCAAGATGCCTTTACACATCAGGTTGGATGGTTAGAATCATTTTCTGATTACTTTAGGGGATCAAGGAGGGCAGGTCCTTCATGACCCTTAATGCTTAAGAGGAGTCTGTAAGGAACAGTGGTGTATGCATGGATAATCAGGTTTGTTTTGGTAGCTAAACATCTTCAAGACTGTAACTTTTTTAGTTAGGAACCTCTGAGGCCGTTTGAGTTGTGTGATGTGTCTAGATAAATACATGCCAAAGGGCACACTACTCAAAAACTGATCTGATAATGAATACATAGACAGGGATGATAGCTTTTTTGGCTCTAGGCGAGATGCCTTTGCATATCGGGTTGGCTGGTTAGAATCATTTTCTGATTGCTGTAGGGGATCAAAGAGGGCAGGTCCTTCATGACCCTTAATGCTTAAGAGGAGTCTATAAAGAACCATGGTGTATGCATAGATAATCAGGTTTGTTTTGGTAGCTAAACATCTTCAAGACTGTAACTTTTTTAGTTAGGAACCTCTGAAGCCGTTTGAGTTGTGTGATGTGTCTGGATAAATACATGCCAAAGGGCACACTACTCAAAAACTGATCTGATAATGAATACATAGACAGGGATGATAGCATTTTTGGCTCTAGGCAAGATGCCTTTACATATCAGGTTGGCTAGTTAGACTCATTTTCTGATTACTGTAGTGATATTGTGGTCAAAGGACAGGGAATTATCAGTGAAGGTTCCAAGATCTCTGATGACTGAATCAATCCAGAGAGGGGGGTGTTTTCTATACTACAGGTGGCAGAACAGCTTTTTTTTTTTTTTTCAAATTTAACAACATTGCATTTTTAGTATTTAGTGTAAGCATGTTTTCTTTACACTGCTAATTTGCAAGGTCTAGAACAAGCTTTTATGAAGTGGTAATGGAAATTGAGTGTACAGTGACAATTAGTTCACAATCATCAGCAAATTTAGTTAGCCATATGTCTGTATTAGTGGTCTGAAGGTTGGATACGTAGACACTGTATAGGAGTGGGCTAAATCTAGAGTCTTTTTTTACCTTCTGAAGTGGCACCAACTTCTTTAACTGTGTGTGTTCTGTCGACAGCCAGCTTTCTATCCAACAAACAATATAAATGTTTATGCTTAGGTCTTTAAGCTTGTTTACAGTATAAGTAACATGAAAAATAATGACAAAGCCTTTAGCCAAACTGAGGTATGCTATGTTAACTACATGGCCACTATGCACAGCTTCCATGACAATTTTGAAGAAGATTACTAGGCTGAGTAGGCATGGCCTATCCTCGAAAAAGCTAAATTTGTAAGGGTCAAAAGTGATAAAATCCTTACTATCTAAGTTTATAAAGTCTGATATGATGTGCTCCAAGGCTTTGTAAATTAGACTAGTTGATTACATCCAAGAGCAACACCCATCTTTGGACCACGCCTCCCCTTAGGGAGGGCGTCCATTCCCTGTCACTCTATCAGTTGCCTGAGCCACAAATCTAACTCAGGTTTGCTGGGTCATAGTCAGGGCTTTATCCCTCTCCACCACCAGAGTGGCTAGAGCAGGTAAGGTTTTGTCCAGTATGTGCAGACCATGACTTGAAAGCTACAGGCCTCTCTTTTTAAGCAAGTAGGGCTGTCAGTTGTCTTATCCTAAGCTAACTCATATTGGACACCCCTCCCACAAAGAATGACACCAGCTACTCAACCAAAAATGAACGACAGTTATCTTTTCTTTGAATCTGGGCATTATTCTGGGTGATGCTACAATTCCAGTCAGGACTAGAGTGTTCCCTCCATTGAACACATGCATCATAATTCTCTGCTTGTCTCCCTGTGATGAATGACTTATCACATTCACACTGACATAGGCCACTGCCAGTTTGTAGTCATATTTACCCAGTATGAGGAATTTTGTAGCTCTCATGATATCACAGATCCTGGCACTAGAAAAACAAATGACTGTCACCCCGATTTATCCAGCCTGGTGAGAAGAGGATCCATCACTCATTACTAAGGCATTTCCATCTCTGTATGTAGACACTGGGAGTAGATGGTTTAGGGTCTACAACATTGCGATTCTGTGTTAAGTGACTTTATATTATGGGTGCTGGTTGAGACTGGTAGTTTTGTGGTATTGCTCTGAGGCTAAAGCTTGTTTGATCAGATTCTAGGAGACTTACATAATGACCTTTTAACAACCACAGCATATATGGGTATGATATGAGGGAAATGTACTCACTAGCGAAGAGAATGTGTTGAACAAATGGAAGGAGTACTTTGAGGGGCTGATGAATGAAGAGAAAGAGAGAGAGAAGGCTGGATGATGTGGGGATAGTGAATCAGGAAGTGCAATGGATTAGCAAGGCAGAAGTAAGGATAGCTATGAAGAGAATGAAGAATGGAAACAGATTACATACCTGTGGAAGCTTGGAGGTGTTTAGGAGAAATGGCAGTGGAATTTTTAACCAGATTGTTTAATGAAATCTTGGATAGTGAGAGGATGCCTGAGGAGTGGAGAAAAAGTGTTTTGCTACCGATTTGTTAAGAATAAGGGTGATGTGCAGAGCTGTAGTAACTACAGAGGGATAAAACTGATCAGTCACAGCATGAAATTATGGGAAAGAGTAGTGGAAGCTAGGTTAAGAAGGGAGGTGATGATTAGTGATTAGCAGTATGGTTTCATGCCAGGAAAGAGCACTACAGATGCGATGTTTGCTCTGAGAGTGTTGATGGAGAAGTACAGAGAAGGTCAGAAGGAGTTGTATTGTGTCTTTGTGGACTTAGAGAAAGCATATGACAGGGTGCCTAGAGAGGAATTGGGTATTGTATGAGGAAGTTGGGAGTGCCAGAGAAGTATGTAAGAGTGGTACAGGATATGTACAAGGGTAGTGTGACAGCGGTGAGATCTGCAGTGGGAGTGGCAGATGTGTTTAAGGTGGAGGTGGGATTACATCAAGGATCAGCTCTGAGCCCTTTCTTATTTGTACTGGTGATGGACAGGTTGACAGACGAGATCAGACAGAAGTCCCCGTGGACTATGATGTTTGCAAATGACATTGTGATATGTAGTGAGAGTAGGGAACAGGTTGAGGAGACCCTGGAGAGGTGGAGATATGCTCTAGAGAGGAGAGGAATGAAGGTCAGCCAGACTAAGACGGAATATATGTGTGTGTGAATGAAAGGGAGGATAGAGGAAAGGTGAGGATGCAGGGAGTAGAGTTGGCAAAGGTGGATGAGTTTAAATACTTGGGATCAACAGTTCAGAGTAATGGAGAGAGTGGAAGAGAGGTGAAGAAGAGAGTACAGGCAGGGTGGAGTGGGTGGAGAAGAGTGTCAGGAGTGATTTGTGACAGATAAGTACCAGTAAGAGTGAAAGGGAAGGTTTACAAAAGGGTAGTGAGACCAGCTATGTTATATGGGTTGGAGACAGTGGCATTGACAAAAAGGCAGGATTCAGAGCTGGATGTGGCAAAGTTAAAGATGTTAAAATTTGCACTGGGTGTGACGATGGTAGACAGGATTAGGAATAAGTATATTAGAGGGTCAGCCCAGGTTGGACAGTTTGAAGACAAAGCCAGAGAGGTGAGATTGTGTTGGTTTGGACATGTGCTGAGGAGGGATGCTAGGTATATTGGGAAAAGGATGCTAAGGATGAAGCGGCCAGGTAAGAGGAAAAGAGGAAGGCCTAAGATAAGGTTTATGGATGTGGTTAGAGAGGACATGCAGGTGGTTGGTGTGACAGAGCAAGATGCAGAGGACAGGAAGAAATGGAAACAGGTGATCCGCTGTGGCGACCCCTAACCAGGAAAAGCCGAAGGAAGAAGAAGAAGCATATGTGGGTATGATGTGTACATGCAGAGTTGGGTGGGCTTGTGGGAAGCTTACCGGTTATTTCTGTGAGTGAGTGGGCAGCCATCAGGTTGTATGGCTGCACCCCTCACAAATTTTATCACTTACATTTACTTGTAGATGGTTATCTGTAAATATTAGGTGGTTGCTCCACTGCTTAGCAATATCAAGTCCTAAAAGGCTGGCTACAGAAGTCATAAAAAAAGTCTGAACTCCCATTCTTAATAGATAGGTTGAACAGGTAAAGGTTACAAAAGGTCAGTGGTTAAGGTAGTTTTTAATTAACTTGGTTGATACTATAAAATAAGGTAGGTTTTATTTAAGTTTGCTGAAACCTTAATTCACTAGTAGCAAAAACAGTGTATAAGGTGTGCCAATACCTTAATGTACTATTAATAAGAGCAATGTATAAGGTATGAAAGTACAAACATAATCACAGTTCAGTTAAGGACAGTGTGTTAAAAATAGTGATATCACAGTATAAAATATCCAAGTTCAAGTTGAAATATACTACTAATAGTACCCACAAGTGAAAAATGTAGTCTTAAACATAATAATATTCAAGAAAAGTGCAGCATGATATTACATTTCAAAGAAATAGCAGGCATGGATGCCACTCAGTAGTTCATTGAGAGGGGACTGGATCAGTTGCCAGGCAATATAGAACATTATGATTGGGTTTCCAATTATATTTGAGACATGAATGTCATCAAATTATTTTTATCAAAAAACTTAACCACATAACCATAAAATATGTAACCATATAAGACTAGATGAAAAACAGAATAATTTCAAGGAGTGATAGCTACATGATCCCAAATCTGTAACCTAAAACATAAAAAAAAAATTCTTTGTTGCTGTGTAGTGCTCCCCTAATAGTGCTGCATGTAGTGGAGTTTATCTACCTTGTTATGGGGTGGGTGTTTAAGTTCACAAACAGCAGCAGACACCACAACTTAAAATAAGAAAGAAAAATACAATACAGTACAAAATAGCACACTGGCTATTTAAAACCACAAAAGAAAAACTATGCCATGTGGTCTCCAGCAGATAGTCAGAACAAAAGCAGTTTACATTCCTCTCTCCAGAGTAAAACTAGCTACTTGACTTCCATAGTACTGCAAATGCATTTCTCCTCTCAGGCACCTACTCTTTAGTAATCTCTGCTAAGCTCTTTGGTAAACTCTGTTCACCAACCTAAAGAAAATCATCATTTGCTCAAAAAGCACTTATTCAATTCATCCAAGCCAAATACTCCTGCATCACCTCAGGATATATCACCTAAGGGGATCACTACTGAATCTCGAATTATGGAATCTCAGGACTCTGAATACCTAAGACCAGAATCTCGAGATTCCGTAATCTCGAAAGTAAAAAAAAATAAATAAATGTAAAAAAAAAAAAAGATTTAGACAGGTGTATGCAGGGGGGCAAGCCCCCCTGCACTCCCACACCCCTTGCACTTAAATATACCAACTCCAAGATCGCACTACAGTGGAGTGAACAGCAAAATTTCTGTTCCGCTCTGCACGGCACTATTTTGCCATTCACTTCACTGTGGTGTGATCTCGGAGTTGGTATATTTAAGTTGCAGGGGGAGTGGGGGGTGCAGGGGGGCCCCCTGCATATGCTTTGTAAAAAGTTTTTTTTTGTTTTCAGTATTACGGAATCTCAAGATTCTGGTTTTTGGGATTCAGAGTCTCGAGATTCAGTAATTCGAGATTTAGTAGTGATCCCCACCTAAGATATTATCCCTAACTCCTTTGTCTCCTCTAATTTCACAGATTTACTGAAGGTTGACCCAATCCGTGGTAGTGGTGCTGCAGTAGCGTTGTTGCCTCACAGCAAGACGTTGTCCCGTTCGATTCTCAGCTAGAGCGTCTTCTGTGTGGACGCATGCATGAATGAGCGTGCCTTCGTTGAAGGTTGTGTGTCAGGGCTGGTAACTTGGTACGTAAAATTACACTACCAAACATTAGCGGACCGGAGTTCCGCTGTGGTGACCCCTAACCGGGATAAGCCGAAAGACACAACTGAAGGTTGACCCACATTAAGAACTAATGTATATATACTAATGTATATTCATTCATTACACTTGCTTGTTTACTAGAATATACACACACAGACACACACACACACACACACACACACACACACACACACACACACACACATATATATATATTCATGTCATGATCTTGAAATGCTGAAATCTCAAATTTCAGCATTCTGAGACCATGAAGCTGAAAATGCAGAATGCCTTAAGTGCATAAGAGCGAATTTGAATATCTCGAATCCATGCTTATGCATTTCCGGTAAGTTACATGAAGTGTTTGGCTGGTATGGTGTTTGGAAATGAAGGTGAGTGAGTGTATGCGTGTGTTTTTGTACGTTGTATGTGTGGGTAAGGGTAGGGAGGTGTAAGTATGAGTGTGAGTGTTGGAATTGTTGGTGTTTGTGTATGTGTGATGTGTATTTGTGTGTGAGTGAGTGTAGAATGCCATGGTGTGATTTTTTTTTTTTTTTGTGCAATCTTGGAGTTGGTATATATAAGTTGTGGGGTGTGGGGCAGTTAGGGGGGGCTTGCCCCCCTCCTTACATGTAGTGTAGGGTTCTGTGCTGTGGATAGAATGGTGTGTGTGTTATGTGGTGTATGGTGTATGTATGTTCATGATTGTGTGATTCATGATTGTGGGTTTCGGGACTGTGAATGGTTCAGCTTCATAGTTTCAAAATGCTGAAATTCGAGATTTCAACATTTCAAGATTATGAAGTGAAACCATATATATATATATATATATATATATATATATATATATATATATATATGTGTGTGTGTGTGTGTGTGTATGTGCAGTGTATACACACATATATATACACACACACACATATGCACAAATTTTCTATGTAACTATTCTAAACTACTCTGCTACTCCTTACATTTATGTATTTCTTGTTTCTGAAATGTTTTGTATTTCACCCATGCTTAGCCACAAATTAGTCAGTATTATAACTCCAGGAAATGAACATTACTAAAATAAAATAAACCAAATTATAAGAAAGTGTGTAGCCTGCTATGAGTTTAGTAACACATTGGATCAGTTATGACATCACACTACATGTTCTGATGTTATTGTAAACTTGCAATTGATGGCTTCTGCACAGATGTTGAAATACACAGATATTTTTAATATTAACAGAAATTTACTTCATTATTTTATTTATGGATTGTCTTGCCTTTTTCGGCTGGAAAATGTAACATTGACAGAAATGTATTTAATTATTATATTTTATTTATTGATTTATTTTGCCTTTGTTGTCTGGGAGAATGTACAGTGCCAGGCCCCCTTTTCAGTGTAGGCCCAAGTCTATTTAAAATTTAAAAAAGGAAAACATACACTCATACAGTATTTACAATAACAGAGATGCAAGCACATATATGTAACATTGAAAAATGATATGATGAAAAACAATGCATATTATTGGTTAAGGTAGCATGGTATGAAATGATGTGACATAAGAGGCATTACAGTCAGTAATTGGGTATGTATATGCGACTATAGTATATTCATCAGCTAAGTGTTAGTTACATTGTTGGAGAGGTGAAAGTGACAAAATGTAAAATGAGTTATATTTATGGTATGCAGTACAAAAATACCAGAGTGCCAATGGGAAGAGAGAAGAAAAAGAAACAAGGAGGATGTCGTTTGTTGCACTTGTTACAGCTAAAGCTTAAGTGCTACTGTACAGCATAGTTAGAGGAAAATAATGTATCATCAGCCTGGTGTACAGTATGAGCACAGTCAAGAGTCTTGTAAACGTTTGAATTTGAAGTACTTAAAATTATTTTCTTGCCTAAGCTGAACAGAGATTAGATTTCCATTCTTTACTGATATAATCAAAATCTATTCTTACCCAGTGTTTTCACATTATGTCTAATTTTGCATAATTATTTAATCTGTAGACATTTCTGTATTATTTTTGACTTTCCTGGTAATCAAATGTCAATAAAATAAAATAAACACTTAAATAATAAATAGTACATGACACCAGCAGTATTACTGGATTTGCTGTGGTGAGAAGTAGTAGAGTGTATGAGTGTAAGTCCCTTGGTGGTGTAATATTGCAGGATATTGTTTAAAGATGGAAAGTTTTCTGATTTATAGATTAAATTATGTGTCATTAGTATTTGTGTATAGGTTAGGTAATGTGGGAGTTCTGTCTAGTTTAGTTGTTTATGGCAAGGCAATGGTGAGTTTTATAGGAAAGACTGACTGCAAATTTGGCAGTCTTCGTGTAACATGCATTTAGTTTCATCTTATGGTTTAGAGTGCAGCTTAATAAGAAATGGGAAGCATAAAGGAGTCAGGGAAGGAGGAAGGAAGTGGCAATATTTTTCCTAGCTGTATCTGAGAGGTAGGAGCTTGCTCTTTTGAGACATTGTTTCTTGTATATTTTCTTAATGACATTTAAAATTTGTTGACTGAATTTTAAGTTATCTACTGTGACACCTAATTTGTCCTCTCTGGTAAGGCTGTCTCATCATAAAAGCTTGCAGATCAGGTACCCTTCTTCCAGTGGTCAGAACAATCAGTAAAACTGTTTTCCATGTTAAGAACTTCAAGTCAGCCAGATTAGCTGGTTCAAATGGTGTGTTAGCTTTTCTAACATAAAATTAAGATCCCAAGAGGGGCCACCGGTTTACTTGGAGATCTCTGATGCAAACCTGATTTCAAGAACATTTTGACATGACACTGCCTTGAAAGAGGAGGATCCAAAGGCAGACATGCTGAAACGGCAGATAAGTGAACCTTGATGGTAAAATGAGAAAAGCCATAGGATATTAACACACAAATATTGTAAAACCAAAGAACAACTGGCCCTGAATGGGTGTGGTTATGTTGTTTGCACCAGTCAGAAAACCTTTTCCATTTGCTAATATATGATTTTCTAGTAGCAGGCCTTCTTGCCTCCATTAGTACCTGCTACATGCCCTCAGAAAACAGGTGCTTTAAAGAAATTAAAACTCTATCATCCAGGCATTTGATTGTAGTTGGTTAATGTTGACGTGTACCAAACACCCCTGTTCTTGTACAAATAGAACCAGTCTGTAAGGAAGCTTGTGGTAATTGCCCCTGGCCATTTCCAAAAGAAAGGAAACCATGGTTGCCTGGGCCAGAAGGGAGTCACTCCAATGATCTTGAGGGATTCTTTCTGAATCTTCAGAAGTACCCTGGATATTACTGGAAAGGACAGAAATGCATACAAGAGCATTCCTGTACAAGGAAAAGATCTTCCAGGCTGTCATGCATTGAGTTCTGAAAAAAAAATGCCAGTTGATTGTTCAGAGAAAAGGCAAAGAGGTCTGCTTGAGAAATTCCCCACAGATGGATCAAATCTTGGAAGCCCCCCCCCCCAATCTAGTTTCCATTCATGATGGTCTAACCTGGCCATACTAAGCTTGTCTGCCACGCAGTTCTGCTCTGACAGAATGTAGAATGCCTATAGCGTGATACTGTGCTGTGAAGCTACATCTAGAGCTAACATGGTTGGTCTGCAAAGGGGGTATGACCTAGTTCTCCCTTGCTTGTAGATGTACTACATGTCTGTGGTATTGTCTGTAACTATTTGAGCTAGGTGTCTTAATCAGGGCAAGCATCTCCTTGAAATTGATGTTCTTGCTTCTGTCCTTGGTGTCCAACATCACCTGCACTTTTATCCCTCCTGAAACTGCTCCCCAAGCAAAGTCCAAAGTGTCTGTGGTGACTGACAGCTTTGGAGCAGGGAGGGAGTAGGGGGACTTGGATTTAAGAATATCTGTTGTCTCTACCAAAAATTCTCTCTCCTGACAAGCCCAACTACTTGATCAGAAAAAATAAAGGGTAATGATACAGGGACTGAAAAGATTTTAGATGCCAGTGTATCCTTTTCAAGAGGAGTCTTGCCACAGGGGTATCAGGAGAATCATAAATGCCATAAGACCCAGAATCTCAAGGCTTTCCCTCACAATGACCAAAGTCTGAATGGAAAACCTTAGAAATACATTTAAATAAAGATCTATTTTCTCATGGAAGAAATGCTCTTTGAACTGAGGTGTCTAGTTAACATCTCAGGAACACAGACCCATGTTAGGGAGTAAGGAAAGACTTTTGAATGCTCTCTTGGAATCCCAGCTTGTGTAAGAGATTTCTCACCCAAGAGACAGATTCCTGACATGTTGAAAAAGACTCTACAAAGATAAGCAAGTCTTTTAAATATGGAAGAATGTGGATACCATGTAGCCTGCAATGAGTTATAATTTGAGCTAGACACATTGTGAACACTCCTGGTGCAGCAGATAGTCCAAAGAGTAAGGCAGAGAATAGAAAATGTGTTCCAGACACACAAGATCTTAAGAAACCCTTGAAGTCTGGATGAATGGGGATGCGATGATAAGCATCTTTTACGTCTAGTGTTACCTGGAAACTTGAAAGAGGATAAGATGTAATAGGTTGTAAATAGTATCATTTTGAATTCTGGCATTATCACACATAGTTTTAGGAAAGAAAGATTCGGAACTGGTCCCCACACATCTTTTCCTTCTTTGGTACTATAAACACCCTTGAATAAAACCCCTTCTCCATCTAGGAAGGTGGAGCTGGTTCAACCACTCCTTGAGACAGCATGTGATGAAAAACAGCTGTAAACAAAAGAGTGTGATTTCAGGATGAGTAATTACGCCCTGGAAAGGAGGAATTTCCTCCCACTGCCATTTGTAACCATGATGAATAATTATCAGAACCCATTTGTCTGAAACAATCTGTTGCCAAACAGAAATTGAACATTCAGACTTTCTGGAAGAGAAAATTGGCCAGGGGGGTCATAAGGTCTCTTGCACATTTGTTCATAGTTGATGTGCTGCACTTGGTTTTGGCATGTTTGAGACTTCTTTTTGTAAGCCCCTTGTCACTTTTTCTTAAATGTCTGTTTACCTGAATTCTGGTGAGACTGTTTATTCTGTTTTTTTTTTTTTTTTTGCTAAAACTGGATGAGGAGAAGGAAAATCCCTTGGACAACTTTGAAAATGAGTACTGATAAATGTAATGATTCCTTGGATCAGCTTGCCCCTTGCTTCATACTTTTGGACCACCTCTGCAGTAGAGGGGCCAAACACTGAATCTCTATCCAAAAGAAAATTTAAAATCACATTTTTTTACATTATCTCAGATGTTCTGAGAATGTACCCAAGCAAACCTATTTAAAACAGTACCCATGGCCACATCCTTAGAAGAATTATCAACAGATTCATACACACACTGCAAACAATGAGTAGTGACCTTTGCAATAGAAGAGACTTAAGTTATTTAAAGCAGATTTTTCTTCACGAGAAGAAACTGTGGATAAAACATTCCTCATACTTTTACAATATGTCAGAGCAAACTTTAACATTGGAGCCTGGCTATTTAAAATTCAGAAAAGCAAAGCTGCAGAAGTATACACTTTTTTCCCATACCTATCACAAATTTTTTCCATCCTTATTAGAAAGAATAGGATTGAAATTAACTAAGTACTTAGCAGCAGTGGAGTCAATTAATGCTAGAGCTGATGGTTCAGGTTTGGGAATAGTGTATAAACATTTAAAACACTGCGGAACTTTATACACCCTATCTGCCTTTTTAAGGACAGCTGGCTGACTATCAGGAAAATTGCAGGCAGGAAAACATACATCTTCTAAAGCAGACAGGACAGAAGAAATGAGTGCAGGCTCTGGAGAATCCTTCTGTAACAGCTCATAGTTTTCTCTGAAGGACTGAGAGACTGCAGTGTTCTCCTACTAAAAACACTGGGACATTCTAGCAATAGTCTGAGAAAAAGAGAAGCCTCCACAGGGAGAATCAGAAACTGAGCTCTCCTCTGAGTCTGAATCAGAAATCTGAAGATAAAACCCTGAATCCATCACTGCATCTTTCTGTTTAGATTTGGAATCTCAAGAAAAGAGGCATCCCTCTTTCTTTTACCAGAAACTACTCTACAAGCAGGATCAATAGGCAGAATTAACCTGAAACTGTCCCAGTAAACTACTCTTATCCAAAGAAATTTCAGGCAGAGTAGATACATGCATGGGTTTCTATTTCTTTTTGACAGGAAAAATCAGGCCAACAGTGTTACTAATGGCAGCAACTGCTTGGCCAGGGAAGGGCAAATCATTCTGACACAACAAGCAAATTGTCTCTTCCCTGTTGCCTTTCACAAAACCAACAAGAGTGTCTCTCCCTTGCCCACTGAGAGAACTCCAACAGACACAGGATGTAGCTAAATCCTCAATCCATAGTGGATATAGGTGATACACCAGAGGGATCTGGATTAAACAACAACAAATGGCCACAGCAGATTTACCCACCTGTGGCTGCAACACATTGCTAGACTGCTGTGGTGGCAAAAGCTGTTTGCTTAACTTTTTCTTTTTCTTTTTGTGGCTGAAAGAAAGATCAAATGTGGGACTGCCAATCTGTGCCATCATCAAGATAAAAATGGTGTATCTTTCTAAGAGAAGACAAGAGGCAAATGCCAGTAAACACTGCCAGTCAAGAAAAGTTACTTTTTTGACAAAAAAAAAAACAGTAAAAAGCACTTTCAAACACTATGACAGCCCCATAATGGAGAAATAAACACAATTTCTCCACAGAATATATGTTATTAGTTAGTTTACACTACTTTTAAACTTACAGAAAAATAAGTGCTCCATTTCAAAGTACATAATGGTCATGAGACTGTCCATTAAAATGCAATACTCGTAGGTTTAAAATAAATTTCCTGAGGAGGAAAGTAATAAAACATCAGTAAATATAGGAGAATGGAAGTTTTTTTCCCCCGAAGAGAATTTATGCGCCCTGCCAAGGAAGGCACAAGCCCCAACCGTCTATCCTCGAAAGCTGCAGAGGGGCATACTCTTTGGTAGCAGGAAAGCTCTGAAGGGCTTTGTACCCAAACTTGTTCTTTAGTTATCTCAGCTTGAGCTGTTTTACAGTTTAAGTGCTTGGATGGTGCCCTGAAGCTTTGGAACCTGGCTGACTGTTATATCATTTGCTGTATATAACTGATATAACTAAGGTTACTGCAGCAGCCATCAATATGAAGATTATTTAAGCATTATCAATGTCTTCTACTGTGTTATGTATGTAAAACTGGAACGTTGCCTCCAGATCTCCTCAGACATGCTCTAGTATGTCTAACCTGTTTAAAAGCATATATAAAAATTAATAATAAATAATTTGTGAAGCATTCATTTATGTACAGCTGGCAGTAGTATACATCCAGTTTTCGAGTTAATTTTTAGAATTCATATTTGTTAGAGATAAGCCGTAGACTGGAGAAAACAAATTGCAGTGTGACATTCATATGATGAACAGTCACTTGCAAAATATTTTTCATACTGTTGCTTAATTAGGCTGACGTTATTAGAACATTGGCTCAGGAATTTTCAAATCCTGTGTCATATTTATGGTAGCACAGTCTTACCATTTTAATAAATAAACTACTAAAGTATTGTTCACTTGGTCTTAAAATAATAAACACATTGAAACCATAATAATAATCCTTAGGAAGCATACATTTGGCATATTTTTCTTATTTACTTGTGATAAAAAAAATTCTACTTAAAATGTCTTTAGTAAATCAAAATGATTTGCTCTGTATGCAACTCAAAGACACTGAAATCTTATTTCCTTTATGGAGGGGTAACACAGCAAGGAATTTTGAGCTCTGAGCTTTATAGAATGCCAGCAAGGTTTAATGCCTTCTCTCCAACTTTGTACTCTTAATACCTTATCCACTATGGTAAGAAATGCATCACTCTTAAGGCTGTTTGCATAAGACCATGGGATGTAATACTGTTAAATAAAGGTCTGAGTATTTAAAATGTGGAGTAGTTACAAGTGACTTTTGGTTGCCAGCTTTTAATATATTAGCAAACTACAATGTTTGCTGGCAGTTTTAAACAGCTGATCTGCTTGCCATGGATTTCATACAGTACAAAAGACAGCTTGCCATACTGGCTAAGGTATTAAGCTAGAGAGGAGTTCAGCCTCTCTGCTATTGTAAACCTTGGAGTGAAACCCTTAACTTTGCTTGCTGTGATGACCAGGGATAAGGTTTCATTAGCTCAAGTTAGTTAAAACAAGGTAAATGAGAAATATTGTAGGTAGATGTACACAGCCCCTCATTAATATATACTCAGTATTACTTATTCATAAATGTTTGCTATATTCATGTAGTTTATGTTTCTTGGTTTTGGAAAAATGACAAAATGTGATTCCTTTAATGATAGTTAACTGAAATGTATGTTAAACTGCACACAGTATTTTTCAAAAGAAGTGTAGTGAAGAATAAAATGCCAGCCAAAACATAGCTCTCTCTTACCCAAGAACTTATTTTTTAGTAACTCCTGGTATGACTAAAGATGTTCCTGTCCACATGCTGCTTGCATTATTATTTTTTTCATGTAATACATCACCCTTCATTGAAATTCTTCCCCATCTCTTCCTGTAGCCATTCATTTCCTAATTTCAAATTGTGACTTCTTTATCTTATAGAGTCTCAAAAGAGGTTCTTATCTGTATGCAAAGTTTAGAATAAGTATATACATAAATTGTATTAATATACATATATATATATATATACATGGTTCCACTTTGAAAGCTTGAATTACCAAAATCGCAAAATTTATAACACTGAGATGAAAATCCCAACTGGTCAAAACACTGAAAGTCTGAAATACTGAATTTTATAATATTGAAATTCATGTTGCAGTAGTTAGGTTTTTGTCCCTCTGCCAGTGCAGTGTTTACAAAAAAGTGTATCTATAAATATCTGAGAACAAAAACATAATTTTTTTTACATGGGAGTTTCAGGTACTTATAGTACAATATTAAATATGTTTAAGAAGTCATAGTGCATTAACTACGGGCAGGATTCACGCAGGCTTGCACGGAGTGTAAGAGACGTGTAACACTCCATGCAAGCCTCGCGATCCAGGAACAGCCCGAAACTCCGTGTAAGAGACCAGCTAAAACGTCTCTTACATGGACTGGGCGTGGATATGCTAAATACCTCACTTGCAGCCGAAAGGCAGGCAAATGAGGTAGAGTAGCGATCCACGAAACAGAAAGCAGCCCATGTAAGAGCTGTTTTAGCTACAGAAATGTACTCAGTTGACAACTGAGTACGTTTCTGCAAAAATCACAATGGAGCCATGTCAGCTCCAAATAAAGGGTGCATATGTGTCAGGCAGCATGCCAATGGCCAAATATGTGGCAAATATCAAAAAAATATAATTCTTTTTTTTCGGCGATCACCGATGTTTAAACGCAGCGCACCCCCGTGCAAATGGGCTGCACTGTATAAAACATAAAAATGAAGGTTATAAACCCACAAATGTGGGTTTTATGCAATACATGGAATGACAATGCAGGGACCAGCAGACCAAAAACAACATGGCCACCGTGTAGTGGTTGCTAAGGGGGAAGCTGAGTCTAAGACATGTAACTAAGCATTAGTAGGCAATCTGATGTAAATGAGGGTTAGGATACTGAATCCCACAGTCACATAGCAAATGAGCACAGTCTGAGTAGTGTAAGAGATACATAAGGGGGAGGAATAGAGTAGGAGATAGGTGACATCACAGGGGGGAATGGTAGAAAGAAATGCAGTTCATTGGAGGTCAGTGTTACATGACAGATGACAGACACAGATCATGGAAAGAGGAGTGCCACAAGATAAGCATGGGAAAGTCAAGAAATGGAAGGTGTACACTGTTACTTACACCAAAGTTTCTTGCTGGGTGTGCATGCGCACGTGTGCACGCCATGAAGCGTGAGTAGGGCAGTGTGCTCGCGTGTAAGGCAGACTGAGCATGTGGGAGCGTGTTGGTAGATTTGTAACACTGTTTGCGCTGATGTGCGCGCGTTTTAACCTGAATAGGCAGATCCTGAACCGTGTAAGCATGTGTGCGCTCGTGTAAGCCACTGTGAGCATGTTTCTGCTTGTATGCACGCTGCTCCCCCCTGAGGAAACAGAAAGGAAAAAGGAAGCAACAGAATTACACAGGCAGAAAAGTAGCCCAGCCCAGCACTTAAAAATCTGCAAACAGCAGTGTAGCATGTTTCTCTCAAGAGACACTGCAAGACAGGAGTAAGCTATTAGAAGTGAAAACTGAAAAAGCTGAACTCAGAGCAGAAATGCTAGGTGCTGCCATAGCTGCCATAATGAGACATAGGCGACTTGCTGAGGGTGGTGACAATGCAGATGGTGCCAGACAACCCACAGTGAGGATACGGAGAAGAGTGTACAGGCCCAGGGTCACCTACCACGGGTTACATGAGCTGGAGATAGTAGAGCACTATAGAGTGGACAGAGAGCTCCTGCAGCAAATAGTCGAGCTGTGCAGGCCACGCCTCACAGAACCAACAGAGGGGAACCCATCCCAGTGGAAACCAAGGTATGTGTTGGCCTGAGAATACTAGCAACAGGAACCTTCCAGAGACCAACTGGTGATATGATGGGGATATCACAGGCATCAGCCTCCAGGGTACTGCACCAGTTCCTGGATGCCATGTCAGCACATGTCGGTGATCATGTATATTTCCCCAATGCCCGTGAGGTAATATGTGTCTCTTCCAGCAAATAGCGGAATACCCTGAGGTAGTGGGTGCAATAGACTGCACGCACATACGTATCAAAGCACCAGCCGGTGAGCGGGGTAGGGCCTACATTAACCGCAAGGGCTTCCCCTCCATCAACTGCCAGGTCATGTGTGACTTTCTTGATTATAAGTATTTTTTATTGCTTTTTTCAATCTATTGTGCTTTTCGACCACTGTTTTTGCTTATTTTGCTGTTATATTACCTGTTTTCCTGTTTTTCTGTGCTTAAATTGTTGATTGCACTTCCTGGCTAAAGTTTTGCTTAAAAGTTAACAAACAGGCAAATACACTCAAGTGTACTAGCCTTTGATAGCAATTTAGTCGAATAACAAAGCATTTACTGTATTTTCTGTCTGTGTGCAAAAAAAAAAAACTAAAATACTTCTGTTTCCTAAACTTTCCTAGCTAGTTGTTCCAGAGACCAGATTTGCTGATCCCTGAGCTTTGTATTTGGTTCCTGTGTTCCTCCATTTTCTTGTGTGGCCAGAGGGAAGTTTCTTTTCTCACCAGTGAGAGTGGGGAGTACTGAGCTGCCTGTTTATCCTCAGAGGAGTGATTAGAGACAGCAACTAGTAACTCATTGGCCATTTTGGGTCATTTCCTGTTTTTTCCAGCCCCCTTTAGCGCGATTTAGCGCGGAGTTGCTACAAGAGCACACTAGAGCAGCGGCGGTTAATCAAGGTTAAACTATTCGGGCTACCTAAAGTCCACTCTTCAAATTTTCCCTTAAAACTGCCTTCCTTGAACTGTAATACTGATCTAACCAGCGTATCCTATAACTAAAAGGTTCATCTCTACTTGAATCCCAAGTAGACTATTCTCTATCTGTAAAGCCTAGCACTTGCTCCTACAGTACTTTTCATCTTGATATGGCACTTTTTTTCCATAGATAATACTCCACCAGCCTAAAACCCCTTCCTTGATCACCCTCCGGAGTCTTTTTTTAAGTTTTTTTATCTATTCTTTCTAGCATGTCGAGGGATCAGTTGCTAGTGTCCTCTCCTGCTCAGCTGGTGAACCTGGGAATATTGAGGCAATGTTACAATTGCCTCATGTACACAGACAACCCTCTCCTTCTCCCACAAAAGACAAATACATGCGAGAGATGCAACTATATAGCCGAACTGGAGGCTGAGCTCTCTCAACATAGGACTGGCAAGACCAGACAGGAGGAGAAGGGAACCACACACACCACATACCCAGTCTCACAAAGAACCATCACTACTTCAAATCATACACATAAACACACAAAGACATACTCGAAGGCTCTGATCAAAAATCTACCAAAACAGCAGAGGCCACCAAAGCAGACACCCAAACAACTACTACCTCAGGACACAACACATGCAACACATAGACCACACAGTCAGTGTGCCAAACAGTCACAGCCCTTAAGGCCAAACACAATGCCAGACACACTCGTCATTGTTGACTCCATAGTCAGACACACTGATGTCCCGCTCACCAGATTGAGTAAGGAGAAGGTCACAGTAAGCTGCCTGTCGGGCGCTAGAATCCGCCACATAACACATGCACTCAGGTCTCTCAACAGCAGGTACAAGTACAACTCAGTCATTGTCCACGCTGGTGTAAACGACCTGAGACGTACCTCCTTGGACTACATGAAAAGAGACATTGAGGAGCTCTCTGATTATGGCAGGTATGACCCTGACCTTGAGCAGTATCCTACCTTCACCAAGAATGATGCCACAATACAGAGATAAGATGATCAACTTTAATAATTGGCTTAAACTCTGGTGTCATTCAAAGGGGATCCAATGTCTGTCTGCCTGGGATGACATGCTGGACAAGCCACGCTGCTTCAAGGGCGGCTTGCACCTGTCACCCCTGGGCTTCGGATATTGGCAAAGGCTCTTGCCACCCCCATAGTGCCTTTTTAGGCAAGGCTCAAATTCTAAACCTACCACCCTAGAACACAAAAAGGAAAAAACTAAGGGTAATGCTGCTCAATGCCAGAAGTCTCAACCTCAAGATGCACGACTCGAGGCCCTTCTCAGTATGGAGAACATCGATGTCTGTGCTGTGAATGAAACCTGGTTCAAGGCTCCTGAGAGCACCCCAGCACTATCAGGTTTTACCTCATATCATGCGTTCCGGCCCCAAAATCCGGACAACACCAAGAAAGGAGGGGGGTGTCCATATTCATCAAGGACACGCATACCTCAAGGTTGGTGGCAATGCACGATGCATCAGAGACCATCCAGGTGCAATTAACCATAGGCAAGACTGCTCTGCAATTTGTAGCATGTTACAGGCCACCCTCTCAAACTCAGGAAACTCACATAGCCTTCCTGAAAACACTGGAGGGGATAAATGTATCTCCAAACACCATCAAACTAGGTGACTTCAACTACCCTAATATAGACTGGGATCACTACTCAAGCCCAAACACTCTAGCCCAAAGGTTCCTGGAGTTCATAAACTCAAATGCCATGGAACAACTAGTCACCATCTCCACAAGAGGTGAAAACATACTTGATCTCATCATCACGAACATGGGATCACAATGTTCAACACCGGAAGTATACCCCTCACTGGTGAGATCTGATCATAAACTAATCTCACTGGAGGTCCTCATCCTGCCCCCACCTGAGATAAAAAAGACCACAGTGAAGAACTTCTCAAAAGCCGACTTCACACTTCTAAAGACTAGTGTGGTCTCTTTTAAGGTCCCCGAGCCGGTGGTAAACATTACTCAAGCCACTGAATCACTTACAAATGCCTTCTACCAGCACCTACAGGACTGCATGGATCAGGCAATCCCAAACAAAACAAAGACTCTTTGTGCCAAAGGCAAGCGTCCAGTCTGGTGGACCCCAGCCATAAACAAGCTCTACAACAAAAGGAGGAAGCTACTACAAGATAGAGCAAAATCCTTAAAAGGTAAGACACCTTTGATCATTATAAGTAAAAAACTAAGAGCTCTCATAAAATCATCCAAGGCAAATTTTGAGAGAAAAATCGCTAAGGACTCAAAAGACAATCATAAGGCCTTCTCTAGCTATGTTAGAAACCTGGGAGGAAACTCCCAGATATGCTCAGAACTAGTTCAAAATGATATGAAAATTACTGAACCTACAGACATTGCCAATATACTGGCTGACAGGTTCAGTGCAAACTCTCCCAAAGGAGAGATATCTATACCAGAGGATTGTAGCCCCCCAAACATCTCAAATGCCCAGGTGAGAACTGCTCTCTCTAAGGCGAAAAACACAGCATCCATGGGACCGGATGGTGTCCCCGGCTGTGTGCTCCACGAACTCAATGAGGAATTAAACCCGCAGTTAGGACAGCTGTTTAATCTTAGCCTCACCTCAGGATACATACCCAAGGAGTGGCGCACGGCAACTGTGGTCCCACTTCACAAAGGCGGTGCCTCCACCAACCCTGGAAATTACCGTCCCATCAGCTTGACAAGCCTGATCTGCAAAGCCATGGAGAGGATCATAATGGAACTCATAAATAAAGACATAGGGAACTTGCAGACTTTGGATCCAACCCAGTTTGGCTTTGCCAAAGGCAGATCATGCCTTTTAAACTTGGTTGACTTTTTCGAAACAGTCACCAAGGCCATTGATGAGGGAAAGGCAGTCCGTACAGCCTACCTCGACCTGGCAAAGGCTTTCGACACAATACCCCACTCAGGTATCATTGAAAAACACATCAACTTAAATGTAAACCCATACATCACAAGATGGGTTGCAAACTGGCTAAGTGACAGAACCCACAGGGTCAGAGTTGCTGGCGCCATGTCAGACTCAAAGCCTGTCACAAGTGGTGTCCCACAGGGCTCAGTCCTGGGCCCACTCTTGTTCGGCATCTACTTTTCTGAAGTACAAGCAAACACAGGAGGGTTATGGCTGACAAAGTTTGCAGATGACTGCAAACTGAAGCCATAGTCGAAAACACATCTGACACAGATATCCTTCAGAAGGGGCTCACAGAAACGGATAACTGGTGCCAGAGCCATGGCCTAAAGTTAAACGCCAAGAAATGCATAGTCATACCCTTCGGGAAAAACAAGGTTACCCCTAGCTACCATATAGGTGGCAATCCACTGAGCACAGAAGAAGTTATCAGGGATCTGGGGACCCAGGTTGACAGTAACCTTTCGTTTGACACTCACGTTGCTAAAGTAGTTAGGAAGACCTTCTACATTGCCCACCTGATCATGAAGGGATTCACATCTAGATCAAGGGAGGTCATCGTCCCCCTGTACTCATCACTCATCAGACCAATGATTGAGTACAATGCCCCATTGAATGTATCTGACCTGACACCTGCAGCAGCTGGAAAGGCCCCAAAAGTTCCTCACCAAAAGGATAAAGGGTTTCAAAAATATGTCTTATGCTGCCCGACTGAAAGAACTCCAGCTCTATTCAGTAAACACGCTTGCTCAGAGGTGACCTGTGCCTGACATACAAGGCCATGTCAAACCCAGATTTGATGAACATGCTTCACCTCAAAAAATCTAGATCCCTCAGAACTACAAGGGTGGGAGACTTAAACCTTGACACGGTTATTAATAGGACGTGCTGGAGGGACAGATTCATCACCCAGAGACTCCCTATGCTGTGGAACAAAATCCCGGTACATGTGAGGCAGAGCACCTCGCTGGCCATGTTCAAGAGAAATCTTGACCAATGGATGGGAGATCGAAGATATACCCCAGGGATTACCTCAGTGTCACTGCTTGACAGAGGCACAGCAAAATAATGGGCATAGTTTTTTTCAAACTAAAGGGGTGGCGAAAGCCACAAAAACTTTGGGCTAGGCTTGTAAATGCCCTTGGGCAGATAGCCTAGTATGAACCTATGAACCTATGAACCTATGCACAGGGCATAATAATGAATGTGTGTGCTGGCTGCCCTGGGAGCTACCATGATTCCCACATCTGACATTTGACGCAGCTGTACCAGACATTTGCCAATGGGGACATCCCACACGGACACCTAGTGGGGGATGCAGGTTATGCACTGGAGCCGTGGCTGATGACACCCATCAGAAATGCACACACACCTGAACAGGAATGCCATAATGAGGCACATGCACAAACACGTAATGTAATAAAGCGTGTGTTTGGGCTGCTCAAGTCACGGTTCCGGTGTCTGGACACATCTGGTGGAGCCTTGCAGTACTCACCAACTACATGTACCCAAATTGTCATGGTATGTGCTATGCTACATAATATGATCTTGCGAAAACAGCTGCAGCAGGCCAAACAGCCCCCCACCATTGCCAAGGCCATCACAGGCAGACCGTGACTTGGAGGAGGAACAACCTGAGCCTTCCCCAGTAGGCAGAAGGAGGCGTGCCCAGTATGCCCTGGCCTTGGCAAAGAGGCAACGCATAGCACATACACTGGCTCAGTAGGAACCCTGGGAAGGATACCCCTCTCTGACTCACTCAAATAATAACAGGGATGCCTAAAATGACACGAGCTGCTCACAAACATGTACAGGGAGTGTAGTATGTGCATCCGACAGAGGCAGCCCTGCAGCACCACCTGAGGCATGAATGCCATGTGTTAAGTAATGTAACACCATGTACTATATGCACACTTGAGGACCCTGACTAACATCCACCCTCACCAAGCATGAAGCCACAAAATGATGATGGGATGATCAATTGCAATAACTGGCTGAAGTAATGCAGTTAGTCAAAGGGGAGCCAATTTGTTTCAGCCTGGGAAGACATGCTGAGCATGACATGATGCACCACCTGCTAGAGGTGGTGTGCACCTATCAGTCCAGGCCCTATGGATACTGGCAAAGGCTGTCAGTACCCACAGCGTGCCCTGAATAGGTAAGTCTCAAAACACAAGCCCACCTTCATAGGTACCACAAGGGATAGGAACCTAGATGTAATGCTACCCAATGCCAGAAGTTTAAACAGCAAGATGCGTGCAGTGTAAACGCACACAGTATGGAGAATGTTGATATCAGTCCTGTAATAGAAAACTGGGTCAAGGCTCACATCAGCACCCTATCACTACCAGGTTACACCTCATACTGTGCTGTACAGCCTCAAAACATGGAACAAGCTACAAAAGGAGGGTGACTAGCAATAATTGTCAAGGATAACCACACCCCCATGTTGGTACCACAACAAGAAGCAGCACGGATTAGCCATGGTCAAATACCAATGGCTAAAACTGCCTCCCAGTATATAGCCTGCTGCAGACTACTGTCCTAACACCAGGAACTGCACCTGGCCTATGTTGGAATACATGAATATATCAAGCCCCCCAAACCACATTATATTGGTTGACTGAAAATACCCAGACATACACTGGGAGCATTATACTAGCACCAACACAGTAGGAGAAAAGTTCCCAGAATCCATAAACCAAAATGCCCAGGAACAACGTACCACTCCCACAAGAGGGGTAAGCATACTGGATGTGATAATCAGCAACTTGCGTACTGAATGGCAAGATGAGAAGTGTATCCTTCACTGGTAAGACCAGACCATAGAGTAAACACACTGGATATACACATCCTGACCACAGTCCCTGGCCAGGAAACCACAGTGAAAAACATGTGTAAAGCATAAGTTGCACCCCTCCAAACTGATGTGGAATCCACTAAAGGCCCTGTGCAGGTGCAGAATATGGGACACACCGCAGAACATGCTATACAGGCATTCCATGAACACAGCCAGGAATGCTTGGATTATGCAATCACAAATAACAACAAGACACAATGCCATACACACAGGCATCTAGCATGCTGGACTCCAGCCATTACCAAACCATGCAAGAGAATGAGGAAGCTACTACATGATAGAGCAAACATAAAAAGGGAAGTAATCACTGATCAGTAGTATGGCAATAAAATATGTCCACACATACAATCCACTAAGGCCAGCCACAACAAGTAGAATCTGTGAATCCTGAGGCAATGGTACACCTGCCCCAAGTACACAGACAACCCTCAACTCCCCCCAATAAATATTTTATTTTATTTATTTTATTTTACATTTGTTAACTGGGCTAGTCCAACTGGATACATGTCCATTTTCAGTGGAGGCCCGAGGAGAAAAGCTCCACTAACTACTACTTAACAAGTTAAAAATATACAAAAGTTATACAATAAAAAAAAACAATATCATAGGTTAATTATAGGCTATATAAGAATTTGATTTCAATGTGAGGCAGAGCAGAAATCTAGGTTAGATAAAATTGCTAGGTTAAGGTATGTTATTCAAAGACATAAGTATCAAAGTCAAGAAATATGAAAAAATAATGAGGGATAGACATTTGCATTAATAAGAGGGAAAGTGAAGTAAGCTGGAGAAATGATGAAGATGAGAGCAAGGCCAGGTGAGAGTAAAGGAGGGAAGCAAAGTGAGAGAGAAAGGTTACCCAGGGTTGTTGCAGGAACATAGCCAGTGGTTGTTTAGGTAGAGTTTTAGATTGGATTTAAATAGTGGAATAGAAGTCAGTGTTGTGAGGTCTGGTGGGAGTTGATTCCATATTTTGCCAATTGAGTTGGAAAATATGGAGTCTCCTGCTACATTGTTTGATTTAGAAGTTTTTATCAGTGTTTTGTTGAAGGAACGGAGATGCCTCATATTGTGATAGGGTGTTATGAGCGTAGAGAGCATTGGCATGTTTTCAGGGTGATAAAGAACTTTATGTGCAATAGTGAGTTGATAGTATTGTATGAGGTGGGGTAATTCCAGCCACCCTAGTTTTAAAAGATTCAAACAGTGGTGAGTTCTATATGGAGGCGGGTGGCAAATCTGGCTATGTTGTTGTATGACATAGCTAGTTTATTGAGGTTGTACTTAGAAAGGTTAGTGTATATAGAAGAAGCATATAATAGGGTAGAGATTAAGTGGGTTCTAGCTATTATAGTCCTAGCTTCAGGTGTTAAGAAAGATTTGATTCTATATAGAGATCCAAGTTTCCTGTTAGTTGTTTTTATGGTGGAGTTGATATGAAAGTCAAATTTTAGTTGGTTGTCGATAGTAATACCCAATAGTTTAGTTGTTTGGTCTGGAGCAATAAGTGTGCCATTGTTAGATGTGAGTGTGAAGTCAATAGGGGGAGATAGGTGAGTGGGTGGAAAGATCAGAAGTTTGGTTTTCTTGGGGTTCAGGAGGAGGCAGTGGTTGGAGAACCATTGTTCGATGGTGGTGAAGGTGTTTTGTGTTAACAAGTGAAGTTCAGTCTGGGTTGTGGCGGAGCAAATGATGGTTGTGTCATCAGCATATTGAATACAAGTAGATAGAGGAGTGGCTAGATGCAGATCATTTATAAAAATGGAAAACAGAAGAGGACCTAGGATGGACCCTTGAGGGACTCCTATGGAGGTGGGGAGAAAATCAGAGAGGTGGTTATCCCAGAGAACTGCCTGTTTGCGATTTTCAAGATAGGATGAAAACCAGCTTAAGGCTTGGTTGTCAAGAGAGAGGGACTTTAAGCGGTGTAGGAGAAGTTGATGATTAACCATATCAAAGGCTTTTGACAGGTCTACAAAGAATGCAGAGGAAGGAGTGTTCTTGTTGTGATTTATGTTGATAGAGTCGATGAAGGATAGTAGGGCGGTGGTTGTACTATGGAATGGGCGAAACCCATGTTGGCAGCTAGCTAGGAGATTGTTGCATAACAGGTGATTAAGTAACTGTTTGTGTATACATTTCTCCATAATTTTTGCAAGAGGAGATAGTAGCGCTATAGGGCGGAAGTTAGAATACTCCAAAGAGTCACCTCCTTTGAAGAGTGGGATAATGTGTGAGATTTTCCAGGCTGAAGGGATAGTGTATTCATTTATAGTCCTATTAATTAATAGAGAGATGGGGTAGGCTATTGCTTTGTCACCTAGTTGTAGATATTCTGCAGGTAATTTGTCGGCTGAAGGGGTTGTTGGCTTGAGTTTTTGAAGTAGGGACAAAATGTAGGAGGTAGGTATGGGTTGGATGTGAAATGGGGGGGGGAGTAGAGCTAGGGATAGATAGTTTAGAATTATCAGGGCTGAGCTCTCCTCTGAGTCTGAATCAGAAATCTGAAGATAAAACCCTGAATCCATCACTGCATCTTTCTGTTTAGATTTGGAATCTCAAGAAAAGAGGCATCCCTCTTTCTTTTACCAGAAACTACTCTACAAGCAGGATCAATAGGCAGAATTAACCTGAAACTGTCCCAGTAAACTACTCGTATCCAAAGAAATTTCAGGCAGAGTAGATACATGCATGGGTTTCTATTTCTTTTTGACAGGAAAAATCAGGCCAACAGTGTTACTAACGGCAGCAACTGCTTGCCCAGAGAAAGGCAAATCATTCTGACACAACAAGCAAACTGTCTCTTCCCTGTTGCCTTTCACAAAACCAACAAGAGTGTCTCTCCCTTGCCCACTGAGAGAACTCCAACAGACTCCAACAGACACAGGATGTAGCTAAATCCCCAGTCCATAGTGGATATAGGTGATACACCAGAGGGATCTGGATTAAACAACAACAAATGGCCACAGCAGATTCACCCACCTGTGGCTGCAACACATTGCTAGACTGCTGTGGTGGCAAAAGCTGTTTGCTTAACTTTTTCTTTTTCTTTTTGTGGCTGAAAGAAAGCTCAAATGTGGGACTGACAATCTGTGCCATCATTAAGATGAAAATGGTGTCTCTTTCAAAGAGAAGACAAGAGGGAAATGCCAGTAAACACTGCCAGTCAACAAAAGTTACTTTTTGACAAAAAAAACAGTAAAAAGCACTTTCAAACACTATAACAGCCCCAGAATGGAGAAATAAACACAATTTCTCCACAGAATATATGTTATTAGTTAGTTTACACTACTTTTAAACTTACAGAAAAATAAGTGCTCCATTTCAAAGTACATAACGGTCATGAGACTGTCCATTAAAATGCAACACTCGTAGGTTTAAAATAAATTTCCTGAGGAGGAAAGTAATAAAACATCAGTAAATATAGGAGAATGGAAGTTTTTTCCCCAAAGAGAATTTAAGCGCCCTGCCAAGGAAGGTACAAGCCCCAACCGTCTATCCTCTAAAGCTGCAGAGGAGCATACTCTTTGGTAGCAGGAAAGCTCTAAAGGGCTTTGTACCCAAACTTGTTCTTTAGTTATCTCAGCTTGAGCTGTTTTACAGTTTAAGTGCTTGGATGGTGCCCTGAAGCTTTTGGAACCTGGCTGACTGTTATATCATTTGCTGTATATAACTGATATAACTAAGGCTACTGCAGCAGTCATCAATATGAAGATTATTTAAGCATTATCAATGTCTTCCACTGTGTTATGTATGTAAAATTGGAACTTTGGCTCCAGATCTCCTCAGACATGCTCTAGTATGTCTAACCTGTTTAAAAGCATATATAAAAATTAATGTTAAATAATTTGTGAAGCATTCATTTATGTACAGCTGACAGTTTTCGAGTGAATTTTCAGAATTCATATTTGTTAGAGATAAGCCGTAGACCAGAGAAAACAAATTGCAGTATGACATTCATATGATGAACAGTCACTTGCAAAATATTTTTCATACTGTTGCTTGATTAGGCTGATGTTATTAGAACATAGGCTCAGGAATTTTCAAATCCTGTGTCATATTTATCGTAGTGCAGTCTTGCCATTTTAATAAATAAACTACTAAAGTATTGTTCACTTGGTCTTAAAATAATAAACACATTGAAACCATAATAATAATCCTTAGGAAACACATTTGGCATATTTTCCTTATTTACTTGTGATAAAAAAAAATTCTACTTAAAATGTCTTTAGTAAATCAAAATGATTTGCTCTGTATGCAACTCAAAGACACTGAAATCTCATTTCCTTTATGGAGGGGTAACACAGCAAGGAATTTTGAGCTCTGAGCTTTATAGAATGACAGCAAGGTTTAATGCCTTCTCTCCAACTTTGTACTCTTAATACCTTATCCACTATGGTAAGAAATTCATCACTCTTAAGGCTGTTTGCATAAGACCATAGGATGTAGTACTGTTAAATAAAGGTCTGAGTATTTAAAATGTGGAGTAGTTACAAGTGACTTTTGGTTGCCAACTTTTAATATATTAGCATACTACAATGTTTGCTGGCAGTTTTAAACAGCTGATCTGCTTGCCATGGATTTCATGCAGTACAAAAGACAGCTTGCCATACTGGCTAAGGTATTAAGCTAGAGAGGAGTTCAGCCTCTCTGCTATTGTAAACCTTGGAGTGAAACCCTTAACTTTGCTTGCTGTGCTAACCAGGGATAAGGTTTCATTAGCTCAAGTTAATTAAAACAAGGTAAATGAGAAATATTGTAGGTAGATGTATACAGCCCGTCACTAATATATACTCAGTATTACTGTATTCATAAATGTTTGCTATATTCATGTAGTTTATGTTTCTTGGTTTTGGAAAATGACAAAATGTGATTCCTTTAATGATAGTTAACTGAAATGTATGTTAAACTGCACACAGTATTTTTCAAAAGAAGTGTAGTGAAGAATAAAATGCCAGCCAAAACATAGCTCTCTCTTACCCAAGAACTTATTTTTTAGTAACTCCTGGTATGACTAAAGATGTGCCTGTCCACATGCTGCTTGCATTATTATTTTTTTCATGTACTACATCACCCTTCATTGAAATTCTTCCCTATCTCTTCCTGTAGCCATAAGACTGAGATGAACATCCCAACTGGTCAAAACACTGAAAGTTTGAAATACTGAATTTTATAATATTGAAATTCATGTTGCAGTAGTTAGGTTTTTGTCCCTCTGCCAGTGCAGTGTTTACAAAAAAGTGTATCTATAAATATCTGAGAACAAAAACATAATTTTTTTTACATGGGAGTTTCAGGTACTTATAGTACAATATTAAATATGTTTAAGAAGTCATAGTGCATTAACTACGGGCAGGATTCACGAAGGCTTGCACGGAGTGTAAGAGACGTGTAACACTCCATGCAAGCCTCGCGATCCAGGAACAGCCCGAAACTCCATGTAAGAGACCAGCTAAAACGTCTCTTACACGGACTGGGCATGGATATGCTAAATACCTCACTTGCAGCCGAAAGGCATGCAAATGAGGTAGAGTAGCGATCCATGAAACAGAAAGCAGCCCGTGTAAGAGCCGTTTTAGCTGCAGAAATGTACTCAGTTGACAACTGAGTACATTTCTGCAAAGATCACAATGGAGCTATGTCAGCTCCAGATAAAGGGTGCATATGTGTCAGGCAGCATGCCAATGGCCAAATATGTGGCCATTGACAAGGTACCCCGATGCAAATATTAAAAAAATATAATTCTTTTTTTTCGGTGATCACCGATGTTTAAACGCAGCGCAGCCCCGCGCAAATGGGCTACGCTATATAAAACATAAAAATGAAGGTTATAAACCCACAAATGTGGGTTTTATGCAATACATGGAATGACAGTGCAGGGACCAGCAGACCAAAAACAACATGGCCACCGTGTAATGGTTGCTAAGGGGGGAAGCTGAGTCTAAGACATGTAACTAAGCATTAGTAGGCAATCTGATGTAAATGAGGGTTAGGATACTGAATCCCATAGTCACATAGCAAATGAGCACAGTCTGAGTAGTGTAAGAGATACATAAGGGGGAGGAATAGAGTAGGAGATAGGTGACATCACAGGGGGGAATGGTAGAAAGAAATGCAGTTCATTGGAGGTCAGTGTTACATGACAGATGACAGACACAGATCATGGAAAGAGGAGTGCCACAAGATAAGCATGGGAAAGTCAAGAAATGGAAGGTGTACACTGTTACTTACACCAAAGTTTCTTGCTGGGATGCATGCGCGTGCGCGCCATGAAGCGCGAGTAGGGCAGTGTACACGCGTGTAAGGCAGACTGAGCATGTGGGAGCGTGTTGGTAGATTTGTAACACTGTTTGCACTGGTGTGTGCGCGTTTTAACCTGAATAGGCAGATCCTGAACCGTGTAAGCATGTGTGCGCGCGTGTAAGCCACTGTGAGCATGTTTCTGCTGGTATGCACGCTGCTCCCCCCTGAGGAAACAGAAAGGAAAAAGGAAGCAACAGAATTACACAGGCAGAATAGTAGCCCAGCCCAGCACTTAAAACTCTGCAAACAGTAGTGTAGGATGTTTCTCTCAAGAGACACTGCAAGACAGGAGTAAGCTATTAGAAGTGAAAACTGAAAAAGCTGAACTCAGAGCAGAAATGCTAGGGGCTGCCATAGCTGCCATAATGAGACATAGGCGACTTGCTGAGGGTGGTGACAATGCAGATGGTGCCAGACAACTCACAGTGAGGAGACGGAGAAGAGTGTACAGGCCCAGGGTCACCTATCACGGGTTACATGAGCTGGAGATAGTAGAGCGCTATAGAGTGGACAGAGAGCTCCTGCAGCAAATAGTCGAGCTGTGCAGGCCACGCCTCACACAGAACCAACAGAGGAACCCATCCCAGTGGAAACCAAGGTATGTGTTGGCCTAAGAATACTAGCAACAGGTACCTTCCAGAGACCAACTTGTGATATGATGGGGATATCACAGGCATCAGCCTCCAGGGTACTGCACCAGTTCCTGGATGCCATGTCAGCACATGTCGGTGATCATGTATATTTCCCCAATGCCCATGAGGTATTGGCCAGCAATATCGTCTCTTCCAGCAAATAGCGGAATACCCTGAGGTAGTGGGTGCAATAGACTGCACACATATGCATCAAAGCACCAGCCGGTGAGCGGGGTAGGGCCTACATTAACCACAAGGGCTTCCCCTCCATCAACTGCCAGGTCATGTGTGATGCCCAGGGCATAATAATGAATGTGTGTGCTGGCTGCCCTGGGAGCTACCATGATTCCCACATCTGGCATTTGACGCAGCTGTACCAGACATTTGCCAATGGGGACATCCCACACGGACACCTAGTGGGGGATGCAGGTTATGCACTGGAGCCGTGGCTGAAGACACCCATCAGAAATGCACACACACCTGAAAAGGAACGCCATAATGAGGCACACGCACAAACACGTAATGTAATAAAGCGTGTGTTTGAGCTGCTCAAGTCACAGTTCTGGTGTCTGGACACATCTGGTGGAGCCTTGCAGTACTCACCAACTACATATACCCAAATTGTCATGGTATGTGCTATGCTACATAATATGATCTTGCGAAAACAGCTGCAGCAGGACCAGCATAGGGCTGGGCCAAACAGCCCCCCAACATTGCCAAGGCCATCACAGGCAGACCGTGACTCGGAGGAGTGAGCCTGCCCCAGTAGGCAGAAGGAGGCATGCCCAGTATGCCCTGGCCTTGGCAAAGAGGCAACGCATAGCACATACACTGGCTCAGTAGGAGCCCTGGGAATGATACCCCTCTCTGACTCACTCAAATAATAACAGGGATGCCTAAAATGACATGACCTGCTCACAAACATGTACAGGGAGTGTAATATGTGCATCCGACAGAGGCAGCCCTGCAGCACCACCTGAGGCATGAATGCCATGTGTTAAGTAATGTAACACCATGTATTATATGCACACTTGAGGACCCTGACTAACATCCACCCTCACCAAGCATGAAGCCACAAAATGACGATGGGATGATCAATTGCAATAACTGGCTGAAGTAATGCAGTTAGTCAAAGGGGACCCAATGTGTTTCAGCCTGGGAAGACATGCTGAGCATGACATGATGCACCACCTGCTAGGGGTGGCGTGCACCTATCAGTCCAGGCCCCATGGATACTGGCAAAGGCTGTCAGTACCCACAGCGTGCCCTGAATAGGTAAGTCTCCAAACACAAACCCACCTTCATAGGTACCACAAGGGATAGGAACCTAGATGTAATGCTACCCAATGCCAGAAGTCTAAACAGCAAGATGCGTGCAGTGTAAACGCACACAGTATGGAGAATGTTGATATCAGTCCTGTAATAGAAAACTGGGTCAAGGCTCACATCAGCACCCTATCACTACCAGGTTACACCTCATACTATGCTGTACAGCCTCAAAACATGGAACAAGCTACAAAAGGAGGGTGACTAGCAATAATTGTCAAGGATAACCACACCCCCATGTTGGTACCACAACAAGAAGCAGCATGGATTAGCCATGATCAAATACCAATGGCTAAAACCGCCTCCCAGTATATAGCCTGCTGCAGACTACTGTCCTAACACCAGGAACTGCACCTGGCCTATGTTAGAATACATGAATATATCAAGCCCCCCCAAACCACATTATATTGGTTGACTGAAAATACCCAGACATACACTGGGAGCATTATACTACCACCAACACAGTAGGAGAAAAGTTCCCAGAATCCATAAACCAAAATGCCAAGGAACAACGTACCACTCCCACAAGAGGGGTAAGCATACTGGATGTGATAATCAGCAACATGCGTACTGGATGGCAAGATGAGAAGTGTATCCCTCACTGGTAAGATCAGACCATAGAGTAAACACACCGGATATACACATCCTGACCACAGTCCCTGGCCAGAAAACCACAGTGAAAAACATGTGTAAAGCATAAGTTGCACCCCTCCAAACCAATGTGGAATCCACTAAAGGCCCTGTGCAGGTGCAGAATATGGGACACACCGCAGAACATGTTATACAGGCATTCCATGAACACAGCCAGGAATGCTTGGATTATGCAATCACAAATAACAACAAGACACAATGCCATACATGCAGGCATCTGGCATGCTGGACTCCAGCCATTACCAAACCATGCAAGAGAATGAGGAAGCTACTACATGATAGAGCAAACATAAAAAGGGAAGTAATCACTGATCAGTAGTATGGCAGTAAAATGTGTCCACACCAATAATCCACTAAGGCCAGCCACAGCAAGTAGAATCTGTGAATCCTGAGGCAATGTTACACCTGCCCCAAGTACACAGACAACCCTCAACTCCCCCCAATAAATACAAATATATGTGAGAGATGCAACCATTTATCCAAACCGGAGGCTGAGCTCCCCCAACTCAGTACTGTCAAAACTAGTCAGTAGGAGAAGGTAACCACATACACCACAAACCCAGTCCCACATAGACCTATCACAACTGTAAACCAAACACATAAACACAAAAAAACATTCCCGGAGGCCCTAATTACAAACACACCACACCAACAGAGGCCTCCAAAGCAGACCCCAAGTAACCACAACCTCCAAACATTGCACATGCAACACATAGTACACAAAGCTGGTGTGCCAAACAGTCACAGGCCAGAAGGAGAAACAACATACCTGATACAATTGTAATAGGTGTCTCTATAGGCAGACACACTGCTGCCCCACTCACCAGACTCAACAAGGGAAAGGATACAGTAAGCTGCCTGTAGGCTGCCACAATATGCCACATAACACAAGTATGCAGGTCACCCCAAAGCAAGCAGAAATATGATGCACTCATTGTCCATGCTGGTGTGAATGACCTGAGATGTACCTCCCTGGACTACATGAAAAGAGACATGAATGAGCTCTCTGAGTATGTACTCCAGGCCGGTATGACACTGGCCGTTTGCAGCATCCAACCCTCACCAAGAATGATGCCACAGTACAAACACAGAATGATCAGCTTTAACAGGTGGCACAATTACAGCTGTCATTCCAAGACAGTCTAATGTCTGTCTGCTTGAGATGTCATGCATGACAAGCCATGCTGCTGTTCCAGGGATGGCTTGCACCTGTTACCCCTGGGCGTCTGGATACTGGATAAGGCCTTTGCCACCTCCATAGAGCCATACGTAGGCAAGGCCGAAAAGACTAACCCACCACCCTAGAAAACATAAGTGGTAAGAAACATAAGGGTAATGCTGACCAATGCCAGATGTGTAAACTGCAATATGCATGCTCTTGAGGCACTTCCCAGTATGGAGAACATCGATGTCTGTGCAGTGACAGAAGCCTGCTGCAAGCCTACTGACAGCACACCAGCACTACCAGATTATACCTCATATCATGCATTATGGCCCCAACACCTGGACCAAAACATCAAAGGAGTGGGAGTCTCCATATGCAGCACAGACACCCATATGGCCAGGTAACTGACAATGCACGAAGCAGCGGAGACCACCCATGTGCACCTAACTGTAGTCAAAACTGCTGTACAGTCTGTAGCATGTGACAGACCACACTCTCACACACAGGAACCCCACCCAGACATCCTGAAGACACTGGACAGTATGAATGTCCCACCAAATACCAAACAAGGTACTTACAAATTACCACATAGGTGGTAAACCATTATGTATGCAAGGAGTAATCAGGGACCTAGGGACACAAGTCGACAGTAACCAGTCATGTGACACTCACAATGCCAATGTGGCTAGAAGACTGTCTATATTGGACACCGTATCATGAAAGGATTCACATCTACATCAACAGAGATCACTGTGCCCCTGTACTGTTCCCTTATCAGACCCATAATCTAGTACAATGACTCATATAGGATGTACCGTACCTGACACCTGCAGCGGTTAGGAAGACCTCAAAGGTACCTCACCAAGAGGATAAAGGATGTCAAATATATGTCATATGCTGCCTGGCTGTAGACATCCCAGCTGAATGCAGTCACAGACTGCCTACACAGAGGCATTGTATGTCTGTTGTACAAGGCCATGTCCAACACAGGAGTAATGGACTTGCTCCACCCCAGGAAATCAAAGCCATTGGAGCTGTGAGAGTGACAGATGTCAACCTCAACACATAATGAAATAGGATGTGCTGGAGGGACAGATACATAACCCAGAGGCTCCCCACACCCTGGAGTAGGATCCCAATCTATGTTAGGCAGAGCCCCTCACTGACACCCCTCAACAGGAATATTGCCAAGTGGATGGATGATCGTAGATGTACACTGGGGGTCTTCACTGTGTCACGTCCAGACAGAGGCACAGTAAAGAAAATCATAAATGGCCATAATATTCACATAGCAAGGGGCGGCGAAAGACACACACACTCTGGCTAGGCTTACTAATGCCCTAGGGTGGATAGCCTAGTATGAACCTATGAAGATACAAATTGTACAGGACACTAAGGATAATCACAAGGCTTACTCAACTGATGGTAGGAACCATGTTGGGAATTCACAGATATGCTCCGAATCACACAGATATTACAAACAACATACCAAACACACACATATTGCCAACATACAACCTGACAGGTGCAGTGCAACCCCCCCCCAGAATGCAAAATATCTATCCCAGCAGACTGCTGGCCCCTGACATTGCAGATGCTGAGGTAACAGCCATCATCTACAAAGCAGAACACACAGCAGCAAAGGTATGAGATGGTGTCCTGGGCTGAGGCCAACATGGACTTCAAGAAGAATGGAATGCCAAATCACACTACTGCCCAATGTCAGCCTTACCACAGGATATGTACCCAAAGAGCAGTGTACAACAACAGTGGTCCTTCACAACAAAGGTGTTGCCTGAATGCATACTGCAAACTACCACCCCAGGATCCTGACAAGCTTGGTCTGCACAGCTATGGAAAGGATCAGCATGTACCGCAGACATAAAGCTATCGGGGACCTACTGACACCGGACCCTACCCAGTGTGGCTGTCATAAGTGCAGATCCTGCCCCTAAACATGTTTGACCCATTTGAAACAGTCATTAAGGTCATTGATGAAGGCAATGTGGTCCACACAGCGTAGCTGGACCATGCAAATGCTTCCAGACAATACCCTACGAGTTCAGTATGGATATGTTCACCAGCATAAATATAAACCCCTATGTCAGTAGAGGGGTTGCAAACCAGACCAAGGACAGAACTGACATTGTCAGACATGCTGCATCCATGTCAGACTACAAAGCAGATATGAGTGGCATCCCACAAGGCTTGGTCCTAGGACCTCCCCCTTCCGTATGTATGTCCCATAGGTACAGGCCAACATGGAAGGACTGTGACTGAACATGTATGCAGAGGAGTGCAAACTGCCCACCATATCTGACCCCCAGCTGACACAAGCAACCCACAAAAGGGCCACATAGAAACAGACAACTGGAGCCATAGCCATGTCAGCAAGCTAATTGCAGAAATGTGTATAGACAACCACCATGGATATACAGTAAGTGCCCACCAATTACCACACAGGTGTTAACCCATTACGTACCTAACGTAATGAGAGACCTGGGGACACAAGGTGATAGATATCCTGCATTGGACAAACATGTGGCTGTAGTGTTCGCAGAAACATACCATATACCCACCCAATCATGAAGGTTCAGATCTAGATAAGGGGAGGTCACTGTGGCTCTGCAGTCATCCTTCATCAGCATCACAATTGACTACAATAGCCCCTGTGGGATATACCTCAGCAGACACCTCCATCAACTGTAAAGTCCACAACAGTACCTCACCAGGAGTAGCAAAGAGCATGAACAGATGCCATGTGTTGCCTGATTAAACAAACTGCAGCTCCACACACTGCCATACTGCCCACCCAGAGGCAAGCTGTGCCTGATGTATGAAGCCATGTCCAAGCTGGAATCAATGAACGTGCTGCACCTTGTACAATCTGAATGGCAGTGAGCTATGCACATGAGAGACCTGAACCCCAGCACTGACATACATAGCACAAGCTGTACTGAATGATCCATAACACAGAAGCCACCCCCACTCTTGAGTAAACTCCCAGTACAGGTTAGCCAGAGAGTCACCTATCGACACCCCTCAAGAGGAATCCTGATGAGTGGATGGGAGATGGTAGGTTTACCCTGGGTATCACTGTTATGTCAGAGGTAGACGGAGGCACAGTATACTAACCATGACATATGTCATGGCAAACTCCAGTTACAATGTGTGTCAAAGGACAAACACACTCTGTGACTAGCATCAGAAATGGCCTAGGGAACATCGCTAGTGTTTGCCAATGTCCACCTATGTTGTGGAATACACTACCAATGTTGGACAAGCCTGGTGTAGGTAGTCCATATCTGAACATAATGCAACATGGTCATATGTGCACAACTGGCCCCTACACAGTCTGTTGTGCTCACTATGAAGATGTCAAGCAGTGATAGGACTAAAGCCTAGGATACTGTCCACCACAGTGAAAGTACTGAACCAGTACAATATACGGTGCTACAGTGTTAGGTCATTATGAAAGGATGTTGACAACTGTATGCAAAGTATCCCATGCAATCCCTGCAGGCACAGTATAATCCCTGTTGTGGCAGACACGAAGCAGTTGGCCAGTAAGAACACAACATGACACCCAACACACAACCATAAACGTGAGATATTGTTGAAGTTCACACCCACCCAAATATGTGGTGGACTGCAGAGTTCAACATATGGAAAGCTCACACTGGGCATGCTCGCACACTTTGATAAATGAGGCATATGTCAGACAACATGCCATGGAAAGGCTGAACTGGGCATGCTCACACACTTAGGCTATATCTCCGTTTAGCAGTTGGCCAAACATATCTGCTATTTGTACGTGTCATTCCAGGAACCAACCACAACACAGCAATCTGCCCAGTGCACACAGTAAATGACTACAGAGACATAAGTGATATAGTGGATCGCCCTCATATTCAAACATCTTCCACAGATACACAAGTTGTTCATAGGAACAGGGAATGATATGGCAATAAAGACCTGCAAACAGTCTAACAACAACAAATATTGTGCATCTGACAATTAAACATATGGGTGTAGATGTCAATACTAGGCTGTTTGCCCTAGGAAATGACAGCTTAGCCAGAGTGTGCTTGGCATCTGCATCCCCAGTACTGTAGGCTACTGTGCCACTGTAAAGTAGGTCATATAAGGCAACGTGTGAGGCTAGTGAGCTGTGCCTCTGTCAAGCAGGGGCACAGTGGAGATCCCAGGGTTTGAATGTGCTAAGCCACATCCATGTTGTTGGTGTGTGCTGGAAGAGGGTTGCTGAGGACCTCTAACAGTAAGTGGGCGTCAATAACAGACTGAGGGGAGCCCTATCTGCATTGTCTGGACAATTCCACTGTCAACACTGTGTTGTGATGATTATGTGGGATTGAAGTGTCGTACGGTACTGTTCACAGATGTCCTCCCTCTGTGGGCTACAGCTCTGCAATGTATTAGCTCACTCTGTCTGTTGGGCGGCTCATATATGGCTGGTGTACACCTGACAGGTGTCCTGTTGTGGAGCAGTCATGGGTATATGTGGGATAGCATGATCAATGCAAACCTTACACATGTTCATAGAATGCAATTGTCAAGGATTATGCAGAGTGGCCAGTATAGTCCCCCAGCATGGGTCCTTTGAAGTCGTCCACCCCAGTCTTCACAAGTGTAGAGTCTGCTTGTGCTAAATACAGTTTATTTGCAGTGACAACCTTGCCTGGGGGTGGGGATGGGATATGGATGTCCAGGGAAAGGTGGGTATGGTCAGATATCAACAATGGTGGTCTACCTCTGGTGTGGAACAGTGAGTACCCATGTTGCAGATGGACAGGTGCAATATGTATTCCCCCATGTGGCTGTGGTGAGTGGTTCTGCCATAGCACATGGACCCACAAATTGTAGTGGCTGTAGGGTAAAGTTGTAGAGGCCTGAGTAGTTCCCACACACAATATGCCTGTACCTGATGTTAACAACTGGAATGGTGTATGTGAACACCTGCATATCCCGGCACTGTTCCCAGGGAAGCAAAGTGTGTGTCTTGGATGTGGGAGTTTTGTTCTGGACTGGTTGTGTTGTGTGTTACAGGTCCTGTGGTCATGAAGCATTTTATAGAACATAACCTGCCATTGCGATGTGCATATCTGACCCTGAAGTAGGTGGCTGCAAATGCATATATATGCTATCCCCCACCTGACAGGTAGTACTAGATGTACATACCTCTGCAGAAATAAAGATGTCAGCACCCTATAAATACTGCAGGTGCAGAACAGATGCCCAGTAATTCGGGTAGCGTGCTCTGCTAATGCGTCTCCCTCAAGTGCATAATATAGTTAGGTAGGAGTTTGAACCATGCAAATGCTCAGTGTGTGTGTGTGTGTGTGTGTGTGTGTGTGCGTGTGTGTGTGTGTGTGTGTGTGTGTGTGTGTGTGTGTGTGTGTGTGTGAGCGGGGTTGATGTGCCTGTAAGTCTCTGTGAGGGAAGTGTCCCTTTTGGCAACTGGGAAAACACTTTACAGGATGCACATTCCCCTTTCTAAGCAGTGATGATGTCAGCACCCTATAAGTACAGCAGGAGAAGGAAAACTTCCCAGTAATGTGAATAGTGCACTCTGCTAATGCATCTGTCATGAGTGTCATAACATAGTTAGGTAGGGGTTTGAATCCTGCAACTGCCCAGTGTGTGTGGACGGGGGTTAGTGCGTGTGTGAGGGAAATGTCCCTTTTGGCAACTGGGAAAACACTCTACAGGATGCACATTCCCCTTTCTAAGCACTGATGATGTCAGCATCCTATAAGTACAGCAGGAGAAGGAAAACTTCCCAGTAATGTGAATAGTGTGCTCTGCTAATGCGTCTCTCACGAGTGTCATAACATAGTTAGGTAGGGGTTTGAATCCTGCAACTGCCCAGTGTGTGTGGAGGGGGGTTAGTGTGTGTGCAAGTCTGTGTGAAGGAAATGTCCCTTTTGGCAACTGGAAAAACACTCTACAGGATGCACATTCCCCTATCTAAGCACTGATGATGTCAGCACCCTATAAGTACAGCAGGAGGAGGGAAACCTCCCAGTAATGCGAATAGCATGCTCTGCTAATGCGTCTGTCACGAGTGTCATAACATAGTTAGGTAGGGGTTTGAATCCTGCAACTGCCCAGTGTGTGTGGAGGGGGGTTAGTGTGTGTGCAAGTCTGTGTGAGGGAAATGTCCCTTTTGGCAACTGGGAAAACACTCTACAGGATGCACATTCCCCTATCTAAGCACTGATGATGTCAGCACCCTATAAGTACAGCTGGAGAAGGGACACCTCCCAGTAATCCAAATAGCGCACTCTGCTAATGCGTCTCTCTCAAGTGTCATAACATAGTTAGGTAGGGGTTTGAAACCTGCAAATAGCAAGTGTGTATGTTTGGATGAGGGGAGTTTGTGTGTATGCAATTCTGTATGAAAGACATGTGCTTTTTGGCAATCAGGAGATCACACTACATGATGCACATTACCCTTTCCAAACACTGATGATGTCAGCACCCTATAAGTACAGCCAAATAATAGGAACTTCTGAGTAATCCGAATAGTGCACTTCGCTAATGTATCTCTCTCACGTGTCATGACATAGTTAGGTAGGGGTATGAATCCTGCAAGTGTGTGTGTGTGTGTGGGGGGGGTAGTAGGATGTGTGTAATTGCAAGTGTGAGAGAACAGATCATTTTGGCAAATACTACAATACACCAGATGCTGCATATTCCCCCAGTAAACACAGGGGATGTCACCACACTATCAGTACAGCCAAACAGGGCTACTTGCCCAGTAATGCCAATAGTGCGCTCCACTACTGGGTCAATTACCACTGTCAGAGCACAGATAGGTATGTTTTGGAAACCCACAACTGCCACGTGTGGTTGTGTCACACAATATAAGCATGTGTGGGTTGTTCATAACAATGCATGCCATTGCCTAAACCAGCACTGGCAATGCACACATGATGTATGTGTGTGACACATACACATATATACCTGTGACCTTCAGTAGTTACCATGTCTGACACGTGCCTCAAGTGGATAAATGGTATTTGCAATGCATAACAATATGACTGTGTCTTACTGTGAAGGGGCCACACGCAGTATGTGTCTATACAGTGTGGGTTGTATATGGTATAATACCTACAGCAGGGGATACACATCTGGTCTGGGCCATATAGTCTACATGTAGTCGATGAACAGGTGCTGCATGTTCCCACCTGTTATGGGAGTGGTAACATGTTGCTCCACTGCAATTCAGTGACTACATGCTGGGAACCTTTCAGCTAGTGTGTTGTAGCTACAGTAATGCTCACGCACAATGTTTGGCTGGATGCAGTCCAGCCGTATAATGACATTTCTTGAGACTGTCATATTGCCAGTGTTGTTAGGGAGGATAGGTGGGTTTCCTGTGTATGGGAGGGTTGTGTGTGCCAGGCTATGAATCAGAAGGCAGTCCAACACACTGTTAGCTGCTCATGGATAGGCCCTGATGCTTTGTGCTGTGCCAATAACCTGGAGGTGTGTGTATCTGTGGTGCCTTGGGATACCACCCCCCTGTCCATGTGTGTTACATGTGTAGGGGATGACAGGCATGGTATGAGGTATAACCTGGCAGTGATGGGTTGCACCTGTGAGCCATGAATCAGGAATCTGGTACTGCACAGATATTACAGTTCACCGTGCTGAGGACAGTGTCCAGTGCATGCATCTTGCGGTGTACACTGCTGGTGTTGTGTAGCATCACTGTTAGTGTCCTATCCTGTGTGATACCCGTGGAGGTGGCTATGTAATCCGTGTCCTGCAGCAAAAGGCACTATGTGTGTATCAAGGGGCTTTGCCAATATACAATGGCCCATGGGTGTCACGTGCAAGCTGCCCCTCAAATCATTGTGGCTTCCCTAGCATGTAAGCACACGTTGACAGCCATTGGATACCCTATGAATGATATTGGAGATTGAGCAGAATGTAGACATAGAACACCCTTCCTACATATTGTGGTAGCATACCTGGTGAGAGTATGATGGCAACCAAGATCAGGCTCATAATGGCCCATGCCACATGCTGAGAGATCCCTTCTATGTTCCCTATCATGTAGTCCAGGGAGGTATGTCTCAGGTCATCCATAGTGGCATGGTCAATGACTGAGTCATATGTGTCCATGCCTCTGACTGACCTGTATGCATGTGTTTTGTGGTGGACCATAGTGCCCCACAGGCATATCATTGTGACCTTCACCATGTACAGCCTGTTGAGCGGGACCCCACTGCAGCAGCCAAGAGAGCTACCTGACACATCTGTAGCAGGTGTGTTGTGTAGCCCTACAGGCTGTGAGTGTGTGGCACATGGGATGTGTGTGCCATGTGTGGCATGTGCTCTGTTCTGACGTAACGTATGCCTGTGTGCCAGCTGCAGAGGTGTGTGATGCTCAGGCAGGATGCTATTCTGAGTCTCCAAGTATGCCCCAGTGTGTTCAGATTGCTGTCAGTGCGGGTCTATGTCAGACTGGTATTGTAGTCACTGTAGTATGTCATGCCACCTGACAGGGTATGGCAGTACTGGGTTCAGAGTGCTCAGTCCCCAGATTGGCTATGTGGTGGCATCCCACACATGTGTTGTACGTTCCTGGCCAGGGGAGAGGGTTGACTGCGTACATGTGGCAGCTGTGACATTGCCACATGACTCACATAAACCACAACTGGACCATAGAGGTGATTCACAGGTTACCTTTGCACATGCTACCATAGTAGTGTGATTGTCATGGTGATTACCAACACATAGGGCCAATGAGGAACAACATACTGAAGGTGTGTATGTGTGGATGTACTGCTACTGATTTCATAGCACTGGCATATATGACTGCACATGTGGCTAAATGCCAGGTAAGTCATGTGCAATGTGTCACAGGCAACGTACATGCGAACAGGACAGACAGTGATGTTCTGTCATGTGGAAACTTGACATACGTATAGTACGCTATGCAGATGTCACTAGGAGTCCACAGAAGCTCTGTAACTCTGCATTGCAGGTGGAAGCAGTGTTCCAGGGAACCCCAAGCGAACATGCATGCAAACAAAGCTACAGTAAGCAGGGCTGGAAGTAGTCCATTGTACAACAAAGAAGGGGTAACACTTACAGTAGGTAACAGTGCAAATATGTAGGCACTATCAACATGTACCCAGGAATGCACAGCTCAGATATCCATGGTAGAACTGATATTATGTCATAGTTAATTGTGATTTGTATTACATTGGTACTGCACACATATCAACATGCGCAAACATCCACATTGCATAGTCGTTGTGGGCAACTTGCCACCATTACTGTACATGTCCATCATTGTGTATCACTACTTGCATTAGCTTCTCCCCTGTGCTACCTATGTATGTGGCTATCTGTTGACATCCTTACCACCGGTATGCAATAATGTGCAGCTGTTACACTATGGTACTTACTATGGGTGTAGATAACAATTCAGAACAGTCATACAGTTACTGCATCAGGCATGCTGGGATATACTCATAGTCATATCAGCACACTGTACTGTTACCAACATGATACTAGTAATACACTTCTATGTAGTCACCCTGTGCATCAGCAACGTGTTTACCTGTTCCTGCACTGATGTTGGAGATTGCAGGTGGTGGCACAGTTTCATCATATGCACAGGGTGTGAATTAGATATGCCTGAGTCTGCCACTGATACCACCAATTGACATGTGTGTGTATGTGTGTTGGTAAGGGACAGCAGTACAGGGTGGGGCACTGTTGGTGCAGTGTGTGTGTGTATGTGGTAGCCCTAGGTGTTAACATTTCGCATGTGTGTATGCATGCACACAGTTCCACCTCATGGCTGCCATATACTGGAGTTTGTGGACAGCCACAGACTGCACCTGGCAGGTCATACAGATCAGTGTCTGTGGGCACAGACATGGTACCTGTGCCTGGCATGGGTGCTATGGACCATATCCGGTACTAAGCCAGACTGGGTACTGTCATCAGAAGTGGGAGTGTGTTGACTGGACACAAGTCCCTGTTGGAACTGTCCAGAGCTACGTGCACATGTTCTCCTGGGGCGTTCCGATGACAGCACAGACCCAGCATTGCTGGGGCCGCTGCTGGCACTATGGGGGTGTCCGCGAGCCTGTTGTCATCCGCACTGACTGCCAGCTGCTGCTGTTGCTGGCATATGGCCATGTCAACGCCGCAACCGTCCACCATTGCCCTGGCTCATGGACATGTGGTTGTGGAACTGCTGTAATATGTCCCCACAACGTCCGTCTATGACATCGGTGAAATTACGGATAGCATCCGCGATGTCACGCATACTGTCAGTCATGGCTGTGCGACATGCTCTCAGCTCCCTCAGACCCTGTCTGGTGTACCTTTCAATACGCGACTGTGCCTGCATGACATCCCGAAACATAGCTGAGGTTGACAGACCTCTTTGGGCACGTCTGCCAGAGGCAGTACGCCCACGGATGCTCCCACGAGAACCCATGGGCAACTGTCTGTGTGGTACCATCACAGGACCCTGCCCATGGCTGCTGTGTGGGAAAGCATGTGCCACAGATACCACATTACCCTGGTCAATGCCCACTGTATCCTGTCCATCACCTAAGGACAATGGTGACATAGGATGTACTGGCAGGATGACTGTGCACAGTGATGGGGTTGACAGCTGTGTACTGTCAACTGGCTGACCAATGACGGACCCTGACACACCTTCCTGTGCCATTACACAGATATCATCATTATCAGTACCTGTGGCACCAGATTCAGGTTCCCTGCTGCAGGACACCAGAGCAGCACCAGAACATGTGGGAGGAAGACAGGAAACACAGTTTACAATGTCTACACAATGTTACCAGTGATGCACTAATGCACACATGCACACATGCACACGTGGACACATGCACACATGCACACATGCGCACGTGGACACAGGCACACATGCACACATGCACACGTGGACACAGGCACACATGCACACATGCAAACATGCACACATGCACACGTGGACACAGGCACACATGCACACATGCACACGTGGACACAGGCACACATGCACACATGCACACGTGGACACAGGCACACATGCACACACATGCACACATGGACACAGGCACACATGCACACATGCACACATGCACACGTGGACACAGGCACACATGCACACATGCACACTCCACAGTATACACACAGAGCACTACTGAGTTACACTAGTATTACTAGTACTATCAGGACTATTATAGGTATTGTTAAAACACACTCACCAACATGGATGGGCTGCCTTGCTGTAACACCGGAGGGACCTGCAGAAATGAGGAGATTAATGTCAGTGGGCACAACTGTGCCATTGATACTGCATATGATACAGTGCAGTAATACACCAGTTGCCTTTCACATGTCAGCTGCTGATATTGGCAATATCACACCTGCACAATTACATACTATGTTGACAGCTACATACCACAGACACACCTTACACATGCATAAACTAACAGTGTACAGAACAGTCAAGTGTACATATGGCATATTACCTGCATGCGCCATGTCGTGTTTCTGTGTGGATCCAGCCTCCATCATGACGCAGGTGTGTTGCTGTTGATGTTCCAGGGCTGGAGCCACAACACTTAGGAGTAGTTCCACCAGTCTGGTGAGGAGGGGTATGTGTTGCCACCCCACCTCCTGTGGCGACCTGTTGCCTGTGGATATCCGGCCGCTGACGGACATTTCTGATTAAATCACTGCAGTGATGTCGTACCTGCTCATATGTCCTATTATGCATGCCAATGTCATTTACCCTACGGACAAGGTCTTGCCACAGTGCAGCCCTCTCCTGCTGATTCTGGCTGGTGCGGGAAAACAGTATGTCATAATCCCGCACCAGGCTGTAGTGTATCTCTTCATCTTCTGCAGCAGAGTAGGCAGGATTTCGCTGACGCGCCATGTCCCTGGAAGAGAACACAAACAGGATATCAGCAGACTATGTCAGCAATATATGGCACACATACTATACATGATACTCAACTGTAGTGATATACTACTACTCCCATATGTAGCATGTGTGTGTCTCTTAGTGGATACACAGGTACATGGCCAGATATCAGTGCTCAGCCAACACCTGTGCAACAATACCTGCCACATTCCATACAACATAGTAGCATGCCCCATCGGTCAGCACACTGAGACAAGTCCAATGCACAACCTCACTCTGGGGGTTCATACCAAGGTACTGTATGTGGAACGCCATCCACTAGTGTGATCTGGACACAAATTACTTGGCCTGGATATACATATCCCATCACCACCACCGCCAGCACAGTAAACTACTTTGATATATATGTGATTAGACAGATATTCACTTGATAGGACTGACATGGTATCCATGCAGCCCACTGGGCCAGTGGAAGCCACAACCCACACTGCTGACCCCTTTGCGAATGCTTCCCATGGACATCCCAAAGAATGCATGGAACATGCACACACATGTCTAACCCAGACCCTATGCACAAAGGTTAGGCATCCTGTCTGGTGGACCCCAGCCAAAGGCAGATTGTATAATGATAGAAGGAGGCTACTGCAGGACAGAGCAGATTCACATAAAGGGAAGGCATCTGTGGTCAGCACTGGTAATAAGCTACGGTCTCTCATAACAACATCCACGGCCTACTCTGGGAGGAAATGGCCACGAACACTATAGATAACCACAAGGCCTTCTTCAGTTATGTTACACATATGGACCAAACGCCTCAGATATGCTCTGAGTTACTACACACCTACTTAACATTCACTGAACACACAGATATTGGCAACATTCTGTCAGACAGGTTCAGTGCACGTATCCCCCCTCCTTCTCCCCCACACTTAGAAATACTTATCACAGCTGAATGTAACCTCCCTATCATCTCAGATGTCCAGGTGAGGGCCGCCCTCAGCAAAGCAGAACACACAGCATCAATGTGACCTGATGGTATCCCTGGATGTGTGCTACGTGAACGCCAAGAGGACATACAACTGCATATAAGACTGATATTTAACCTTGGCCGTACTACGGGATATGTACCTGAACACTGGCATACAGCAACAGTGGTCCCACTCCACTAAGGAGGCACCTCTACTGACCCTGGGAACTACCTCCCCATAAGCTTAACCAGCCTGGTCTGCAAAAATATGGAATGATTCAGTATGGGATGCATATACAGCAATATTGGGTACCTGCAGACACTTGTTCCCATCCAGTTTGCCTTTGTGATGGGCTGATCCTGCCTTTTGAACCTGGTTGACCTTTCAAAACAGTCACTACAGCCATTGATGAGGGCAATGCAGTCCATACAGCCTACCTGGACTTGCCTAAGGCCTTCAACACAGTACTCCACTCAGGCATCATAGACAAGCTCATTAGCTTACATGTTACTACATATGTCACATAATGGGTTGCACACTGGTTGACATACAGAATCCATAATATCGATATTGCAGGAGCCATGTCAGACTCAATGCCAGTCACATGTGGTATCCCACAGGCCTCTGTCCTAGGACCCCTCTTGTTTGGCATTTACTTCTCAGATGTGAGAGCAAACATGTGCGGGTTGTGGATGACAAAGTTTCCAGATGACTGCAAACTAAACGCCATAGTCGTTACACCAGCTGACACACATCCTACAGACAGGCCTCACTGAAACGGACAACTGGTGCCAGGATCATGGCCTAACACTGAATGACATGTAATGTATAGTCATCCCCTTTGGGTGGTACTACGTGCACACAACATATCACATGGACATACCTATAGATACAGAGCTATGACACATATGGAGGGTTCACAGTATGTAGACTATTAACTTGTTACTTTACATTACCTGTGTTTGTCGCAGCTGGTTGCATTACCGTTACTACAGCTTCCTGCTGCTGCTAGCCCAGCTTGGTACTGACACTGCTGACAGCTTCAACTTAGTTTGTGTAACGTGTGTTGTTGTTTGTGTTCTTATTTTCTTTTTTCTTTCTCTCTCTCTCTCTCTCTCTCTCTCTGTCTGCCTCCAGACAGTGCAATGAAAGTATTGCATGTGTGGAGTGTGAGTACAGGATGCTTTTGTAGGTATCTGCATAAGTCCATGTGATGGCCTCTGCACCAATTGTAAGCCAGCATTTGCTAATTGCATGCAGCCAGTTGTGTACTGATTGCAGTTCTCACTGTGATTTCAGGACAGTGCTATAAAAGGGTATGTGAGATAGGCGTTGCCCTTTCAGATTGTAAGGGTGGGGACCATGCTGGTATGCTGTGGACACTGTTCTGTGAGTGTAAAGGTTAGTATCTCTCTCATGATTCAGGCTGTGTTGTAGATTCACATTTCTCCATTCCTCTCTCCTGTTGCCTGTAGTAAGTGTGTATGCACACTGACACCTACAACTATATATATATATATATATATATATATATATATATATATATATATATATATATATATATATATATATATATATATATATATATATATATATATATATATATACATTTATATATGTACATTAACTGACATTATTACCTACTAGCTACCAACTAGCATGGCTGTTTCTGTTCTCACACTACTATTATGGAAATCCACTAGATTTGACAGTAAGTATACATGACATGCTTTGTGTACTACACATCCTATATTCCCTTTACATTCATTCCTACTATTACATGATATATTTATTTTAGCACAATGTTCTTGTATAACAGTCATGGCTTAGTGGTAGGTCATGCAGACTACTGTTTCCAAGGTCCTGGGTTCGGGACTGACAGTGGGATTTTATTTTGCTTTTGAACTGACTACAGGACCTATCAATCAGAGTGACTAAGGCACTTTTAAGCAGTTGTAACCGGGTTAGCGCTGGTTTGCGCGGAGCTCCCGCATGCACACTGGCGTTCAGCTCCGCGCACACCTGCTTACAACCGCTTAACAGTGCTTACTCTGGCGCACCTCAGCGCTATTTTCTTTGAAAGAAATGAAAATGGGGAGACAGGAAAGTGGTGAAAAAGGGGTCACAAAGAGGGTAAGACAGCAGGGAAACAAGCTTGGGTTTGGCAGGAGGGATGTAGGTAAGGCCCATAGCTGCCCATTTCTTCAACAGCAACAGCTGTGCATATGTATGTAATTTGGTGTGACATTTGAAACCTTCCACTCCTGAAAGAGGTGTCAGGACAACAATAATACTTGTTGTACAGCCAATTGTAATTGATAGTTTCCATGTCCAGCAGACATGTGTGTGGAATGGGCAGCTATGTATGGGGCGTAATTTTTTTGTGGGTACAGAGTGCCCTTTTTTTTTTTTTTTTTTCAGGTGAGAGTGGTATGTCAGGTGAAGGAAGTCAGTATAGCTGGGGAGGTAGGTTGGGTAGGTCAACAGACAAGACAAACAAGACGCATACAGGGGCGGTGTATGACACGTGTGGGGGGGTTACACAATTGACGGGGACGGTTGTTTGGATATCCAGAGCCCATGAGCCCACAGATGGCAACAGTGGAACTGATATCCCCACCCATGGGCAGTTGCCACTGTTCCTTCACTGCCCAGGACAGGGCTGTGCTGGGGGCTGTGTAGACTGGGCAACAGGCATGCCCGTAAGTTGTGCCACCTGTGCCTCAAGCTGGCATAGGGGCCCAAGAACAGAGTCCCAGATCTCCCTATGCACCACAGTCCGGACGCTACGGTGGGTGAGTGGTGGTTCTCCTCCAGCCACACTTGCAGAGGGGGGACAGGCCCCATCCCCTGCAGCGCTTCCACCCGCAGGTGGCACAGGGCCACAGGAGGAGGGTCCAGACTGGGCACTAGTGCCAGGTGCACTCACCAGCTGAGGTGGGAGAGGTGGGTCCACTGGAACCCGCCTTCCCTGTTGTCCTATGTTTTGCATTATGTCATGACAGTTTGGGTTAGTAACATACAATACCATTCGCAATTAGTTGTAACAGCATGCATTAGTATTCCCATTAACCAAACACCCAGATATTCACACCATTGAACAGCGAGCATAACACATGCATAATTTGAACAGCAATACACAGTCCAACAACATGCAGGGTTGATTGATGGCAACAGGCCATCAGGTTTGGATGTATGAACAGGGCAGATGCATCAACATACATGCAAATATTTATGACCCAACAGGACAAATGTCCAGGGTGTTAATTGTGATTGCACATACCAATTTCATGTGGAATGGATTATATGTGGTTATAGGGTGGGGTGAAGAAAATATTATTAACACCTTGAATACCAATACATATGCTGTACATTTCTAATAGCTGCAGATATATACACACTACTGTTCTAACTACAGTTTCCTATATGATAACTACTTCAATTTGGTGATAGGACTGTTACTGCTACATCAATATACATTTTATTGTTATTCATACATGTTCATATCTGGCTTTGTTCAGCTACATCATCCTGCTACATTTGCTTTATATAGCTATAGACAACTGTGGATGTTTGGTATTTCAGACAATCATACTATCTGCATATTGCAGACTGAGAGCAACATATCCAGATTTTGGGATACACATTCCAGCTGCAGCAACACTTTGAACACATTTCGCAGTTTGGTTCTGCTTGTCACATTCATTTCATTCTGTACTGACTGCAGTATACTTTATTCAGGGGTTATTACTACTTTATTGGTGGATTCATAACTCTTTCTCACACTCTCTCACTTGTTTTCATTTTACTATTCAGGATGGTACTTACTTCTAGGCGTTATTGACATGTTTTACCTGTAGTTATTACAATCCTTTCCAGCAGTCTCACTTCTGTCATGTTTCAGTATTTCAACAGGGATATATTTCACACATGTGATTTGCTCATCTTCTGCAGCTGTACTTTTCAGCCTGCTGCAGGTTGTGTACTATTATATTACAGGTGGGGCATCTTTATTTCAGACTTTATTTCAGACATTTTCATTTATCTGTTTGGATTACAGACTGCAACACACTTTTGTAATCAGGCAATACTTGCAAACACTCTTACACTGTTACTTGCACATTTTATTACTTAGTGACTACACTTCACTCTTTTGCTAACTGTCATACTTTTATATTTCTTTACAGTTACTGGGAGAGGATTACTGACCTGCCTGGTGGCGCAACCGCACCAGCCTATCACCATAGGCTCTGCGGTTCGCAGAACAGACACCTGCAGCTGTAATATAAATGAAGTAATATTGGAATACACATCTCCATAATATCAGCCAGTTTAATTTCTTACATACATAATTAAATGTAACTTACTCAGTAGTGGGGCGTTGGGCATTTGCCGGGCCTCCTGGATCCAAAGGTTCAATTGGTCCTGCTTACGTCTCTTCAGGTCCGCATGGTGGTGACGGACCTGCTCACCAGTCCTTGGAATCCCTGTGGCACTGGTGAGATCATGAGCCAACCGGTTCCACGCCTCAGCCCTATATGCTCCCCACAGGACCTGGCCCTGTATCAGTTGGGCCTCATGATTGTGGACTAGGAGCCAGACCATATATCTGGACTCCTCAATGCCCCACCTCTGTGCACGAAAGCAACTACCCTCACCTACTCCTGTCATTCTGGCTGCAAGTTAGTTCTACAATCGTTTATGCTGTGTATTCCCACCTATGGGGCTTATATATATGCCGTTTTTCCCGCACTTATCTGTGATTGGCCATTTTGGAATTGTATCAACGTCACAAAACCTGCTTTGTCATGCTCCACTTTCTATTCATTCCTATATATTTGCTATTACTGCATTTTTAAGTACAGCTGTCATGGCTTAGTGGTTCAGTACCTTAACTATGGTGCATGGTATCCTGGGTTCGAACCTGGCCACTGCTTTTTATATTTTATGACTGTCTAGACAGGCTAGGGGGTGTGTCTGTGTAAAGGCAGTTTTGTTACAGCTTGCTCAATGTTGCCCGTCGGTTAGCTTGTTGGCGCGGCGCGCAGCTCTGCGCAAACGGGTTACGCTGGTCTATGCCTCATTTGGCTGTCAGCACGCATATTACGCTCAGCTCAGCTAGGGGCACACAGTTTCAGCATGTTAAACCACTGCTCACCTACGGGCACTCATTTTACACCTGTTAAACCACTGCTCACCTACATGCACTAGATGCTACATGCTACATCACTACATGCACTACACTCACCTAGATGCACTCACCTTGTTAAACTGTAGCTCAGCTATAGGCACATCTGACATTTTTTATTATTTTGTTATCTCACATTTCTTCAAAATACATGGCTTATTTCATTACATTTTACATAAAATATAATTTTATATGTGTAAATATATGTCAGGGACTTGTTTCGTGCTTATTTTACTAATAATAAATATTGATGTTGTGGGGGCTCGAACCATGACTGCCTGCTCTTCAGCCGACATCTCTACCGCTATGCTATTGCTTTTTGGCTTACTTTGCATAGTTAGTTCTTATATGCTTTTCCACTTACTGCTAACTGCGGCTGAGCTAACGGCACACCCGCGCAAACGAGTGCACTCACGGGCAAACATCTTTACAATTTAAAAAAAATATATAACATGTTCATTTATATATTTTATGTTCATAGTCTGTGGGGGCATGTGTTGTGTTGTGTTTATTCACATTTCCATGGACTCTGTCGTGGGTGTTTACTTTGGGCACTTTTACTCTTCTGGGGGCGTGTCCGCTTGCAGGGCTCAGCCTACGGACACACCCCCTACTGTCTTCCACGGGCCATGTTAGCCTTAGGTGTGATTCAGCATGCCCTCATGCATATGCATGACATGCTGACATCACACCGTTTAACTGCAGCCTCCGTGTAAGCCTTGTATCTCTTACACGGAGGCTTCGTGAATCCTGCCCTACATATTTTATAACTTCATCAGCCTTGTAATAGCTTTCAAAAACTCGACCATTCAATAAAGGTATAGTAACTTATTTATTTTATTTATTTATTTTACATTTGTTGACCGGGATAGTCTGACTGGATACATGTCCATTTTCAGCGGAGGCCCGGGGAGAAAAGCTCCAACATAGTCCCAATGACAGATAGTTACATATTAGAGTTTAAGAGAGAAAAGAATAAAAAGCAATTTACATACGACATACTACCACAAACTACCTTGCTCTAACAAACACAACATACGACAGTTCATTATACAGATCTTTAAAAACATGCTAGCGAAATAATTAAGACAGATTATAGATTAGAGTTTGGCTAATATACAGTGTACATGTTTTGGGTTACATATCCCCACCCTAGGTTGTCCTTTTGGGTCTGAGAAATTAGTATGGCCATGGTTTAACGAAGAGGAGCTAGTCTGGGTTTGAGCATGGACAAAGTCAATGTGACTTAAAATGGAGTTTTAGACTCTTTTTGAATTGAGCTGGGGAGGTAATAAGCATGAGGTTGTTGGGGAGGGAGTTCCATATTTTTCCAATGGCGTTGGCGAACAGAGCGTCACCGCCTAAGTTGTGGGATTTGAATGTTTGGGCAAGGAGTCTGTCTGTTTGATGAGCGAAGGCAGCTTAGATTGGTGTAAGGAATTATTATATTTTTCAGTGCAGGGGTGTTATCAGGTTGTTTAAGAATTTTAAATGCTTCTATGAGTTGGTTCAGCTGGAGAAGGTTTGGGAGTTCTATCCAGCCAAGTTTTTTCAGGTTAAAGCAGTGGTGTGTTCTATAGGGCAAGCCAGTTACAAATCTGGCAATATGATTTTAACAACATGAGAGTTTGTTCAGGTCAGATTTGTTAAGGTTAGTAAGCACGGGAGAGGCATATAGAAGGGTAGAGAGAAGGTGTGAGCGGGCAGTGGCCGCTATGGCCATTGGGGTTAGGAAGGTTTTTATCCTATATAAGGACCCAAGTTTCTTGTTTACGGACTTAATGGTTTGGGTGATATGCATATCGAATCTAAGTTTATTGTCAATGATAACTCCTAGTAGCTTTGTTTAGGAGTTTGGGAAGATGATGGTACCATTGCTGGATTGTATAGTAAAATGTGTAGGAGGGGATTTATTCGTTGGGTAGAAGAGAAGTAGCTTGGTTTTGTTTGGGTTTAAGATCAGGTGATGGTCAGCAAGCCAGTTTTCGACTGTGGTAAAACTGAGCTGGGTTGTAGCTAGTAGGTTTACTAGAGAGTCATCAGAACATGTTAGAGTTGAGTCATCTGCATACTGAATACAGGTGGCTTCAGGGATAACTGTATTGAGGTCATTTATAAAGACTGAAAAGAGAAGAGGTCCTAATATGGAGCCTTGAGGAACTCCTATGGTATTTGGTAACAGGCAAGAGAGCTTATTCTGCCACAGTACTGCTTGTTATCTACCAGAGAGGTAGGCATGAAACCAGTCAAGAGCTGTGTTGTCTAGGTACAGAGTTTTCAGAGTGTGGAGAAGTAGTTGGTGGTCCACCATGTCGAAGGCTTTCGACAGGTCCAGAAAGTGAGCTGAGGATATTTTTTTGTTGTTCCGATTATGGTTGATTTTATCGGTAAAAGAGAGGAGGGCAGTGGTCGTGCTTTGATGAGGTCTAAATCCATGTTGAGAGTTGGTCAGTAGTTTATTCTGGGTGAGATAGTACATCAGTTGTTTGTGCACAAACTTTTCCATGATTTTGGCAAGTGGTGACAGCATGGCTATTGGCCTATAGTTCAATAGTTCTGTGGATGAGCTACCTTTATGGAGTGGTATAACATAGGATATTTTCCATATTGAGGGGATTGTGGCCTCTGTTATGGTTCTATTGATTAGGATCGAGATAGGATAGGCTATGACATCTGCAGCTATTTGCAGATATTCAGCTGGGAGTAGATCTGCAGAAAGGGTAGTTGGCTTTTGCTTCTTCAGTAGGGATCTGATAAAGGATGTGGAGACAGGCTGGAGGTTAAAGGAGAGTAGTGACTTGGGCATAGCATTTTTTAATGTGGAGCAGGGGGGAGGTAGTTGGTTGGCTAAGGACTGAATAGTCTCGGTAAAGAAAGTATTAAAGGTACTTGCTACTTCTTCTGGGCTTTTACCACATAATGTCCCAGGGGTAGGAGTGGAGGATTTACCTGGATGGAGAAGATTATTTAAACCTGCCCAGAACTTCTGAGGGTTGTTTTGGTGTTTATGTTGCAGATGGCAGTAGTTTTTTTTGTCAAGTGTGATGGCTTTTTTAGTCTCATTTCTTAGTTGTTGGAATTTAATGCGATCTAGGGGTAACTTGATAGTGCGCCATTTGTCCCATGCTTTATCTCTAAGTGTTATTTTGGATTTGGACTCTGTTGTTAGCCAGGGTGCTATTCGTATTTTAGTTCTGATTGACCATTTTGGAGCCTGAGAGTCAAGTATGTTAAGAAATGTGTCATTAAAGAGAGTCACTGCCTCGTATAGGGGAAGGTACTTTAGCTTTGACCAGTTACAGGATTTGAGTTCCATTTGAAATTTTGTAGGCTCAAAATTTTTCTTGTTTCTGACGGACCTATAAATGGGCAGTCTAGCACTGATGGTTTTGCCTTTCATTATGTATGTGACCAGGTGATCACTAAGATCATTGGGGAGAGTCCCAGACATATACTTATGGGGGTGACTATTGGTGAGTATCCAATCAAGAATACTCTCTTTTTGGTTAGAATTTCCTGTTCTGGTGGTGGAGGATATGATCTGTGAGAATCCATGGAGGTTTATAAAGATGGGGTTGGAGTGTGAAGAACATTGGTTCCAGTCAATGTTAACATCGCCTAGAACAATAGTTTCTTGAGGGTAGTTGCTAGCTATCCAGTTAAGAATGTTCTCCATTGTTTCTGAATTGTTCCCAGGGGGGATATAGATCTCAATTAGATTTATGCTTTTTTGATTGTTTAGTTGTAGTTTTAGAGCTAATAACTCAGCATTGGAGACCTGGAGTGGTTGAATGGGATTAATTATGATGTTAAGTGTGGTTTTGTATAGGACAGCTATCCCATCTCCCCTTTTCTTTATGCGATCAACCCTGAGTATATTGTAACCGGGTGGCAGGATCTCATTATCTTTGGTTGATGGCTAGTAACTACTTGGCATTTGCATTGTTCTATACATTCATACTTAAACAGCAATATTTCTTTGCTTTCACACTGTTTCTCCAAATGGTAAATGTATCCTTCAATTATTACCACTGCCTTACTTTTTTTTAAATAATGTTGTTGAATACAAACTTGTTACAGTTCCTGAAGAGGTAAATGTAATATCCTCCATTTTGTAAAGGTACTTAGAACACATCCTTAAAGATATAGATGTCTAAATTAAGACTTTGCTTTAGTTAACCTGTAAATTTTCAAAGTAATGAATGTCTATGTTTAAAGTTTCAGTGTTTTGAACGGTCGGGATTTTCATCTGAATCGTGAATTTGGTAATTCAAGCTTTTCAAGTAGATCCATATACATATATATATATATATATATATATTTATATATATATATATATATATATATATATATATGTATATATATTTATATACACACACACACACATATATATATATATATATATATATATATATATATATATATATATATATATATATATATATATATATATATTTATACATACAAACACACACACACACACATAAATTCCCCATATATATATATATATATATATATATATATATATATAGTTCCACTTGAAACCATCAAATGTTTAGAACATCGAAGTCCTGATCATTGAGACCAGAACATCGATGTTCAGAACATCGAAGTTTCAAAGTTGAAGTGCCAGGTAAGTAAAAATGTAAACTTTTGGGTGTGTATGCACGGCAGCAAGGTGCCCTGCATGTTGTGTGTGTGTGCCATCTGAGTGTTGGCATTGCAGGTAGGGTATGGGAAATTTCCTTTACCCCACTGTAGTGCGATATCGGAGTTGGAATATTAAAGTAGGGGTGGCATGGGGGCACAGGGGAACGAAGCCCCCTTGCATAAAATAGTTTTTGTACGTTTATTTCTTTTTGTGTGGTTCACTTTGAACCTTCGATGTTCTGAACATCGATGTTCTGGTCTCGATGATCAGAACTTCGATGTTCTGAACATTCAGTTTCAAGTGGAACTATATATATATATATATATATATATATATATATATATATATATATATATATATATATATATATATATATATATATATATATATATATATATATATATATATATATATTGCTATTAGAATTATTATTAGAAGCAACACCATGACCTTTCCAGGTAATCATCACTGACAGCCATTGTTTAATACAGGATGTGTCTAACCTATGTGAACCACTATTATTTTCTTTCTGCTGTTCTTTACTTTCTACAATATCCACATACATTGGTGTAGCACTTGGGCTAGCTTAGTTCTTTTGTGTAATCACCATTTGCTTTGATTGCACAGCTGAGGGAAGACACAATGCTGAGTAAGTGCAGCACTGTGAGATAGGATAGGATCATGGGAGATGAAGACAGTAGCTTGGAGGCTGTGGAGCATCTTACATTATATCCTCTAGCTTGTGAGTTTGTGCTGATACAGCGTGAACAATGCTGGTACTGGTGTTGGAGGCAGTCTGTGGCAGGGAAGGACTAGAAATACTCATGTACTCCGATGATGAGCCTCATATGTGGAACCTGTGAAGAAGTGCTGCCATGATGTGGATTATGCCCAGAACCAGGATAGCAGGCCATGTGCCCGCAAGTAATACTGATGCCGTCACACCAACACTCAGTATAGTCTGATTTTTGGATGGCTTGTGGCATCATCTTACATCTGGAGTTCCCTATGGCCACAGACAGACCAGATATCAACTGCAATGGTCTCATTGATATATCTGTGGAGGCAGCATTTGCCATCATTGACTTTAGCTACACTATTTTCTCCATGTCCCTGTCCTCCAGGTCACTGTGCAGTTAGAGCACACCCTCTAACAAGCCTCACAATATACTCACCAGCTCCACAATGCTGTGTGTAGAACCCATCTGTGCCTGAGTCACTAATCTGCACATGTGCTGGTTGATTCTGAGTGTTGCAGTAATATTTATTTTATTTAGTTATTTATTTAACATTTGTTAACTGGGAAAGTCCAACTTGGAACAAAGCCAATTTTCAGCAGAGGCTCGGGGAGAAATGTTCCAAATGCATGTCTTTGAATGTGGGAGGAAACTGGAGCACCCAGAGGAAACACAGATGAACACAGGGAGGGACATGCAGACTCCGCACAGAAGGCACTCCAGCCGAGAATCGAACCAGAGAGCCTCTTGCTGTGAGGCGACAATGCAACAGCTGCACCACTGCGCTGTCCAATACCGCTAACAGTCCTTGAGTCATGATGATGCCATAATCCCTGTATCTGTTCCCCTACAGTGGGTATGCCCAGCATAGGTGTAAGTAGCTCATCTAGCGTCCGGTGGCAGTCCCATGAACTTGTGTCCCACCACAAGCTCTTCATGTGAAGAGGAAAAAATCAAAAACAGAATTCTGGTCCCTGCTTATTGCAAAAAGCTGATTTGCTTCCTGTAGTATGGCAGCCAGTCTACACACATATACACACATATACACACACACACACACACACACACACACACACACACACACACACACACACACACACATTCTTCAAATGAAGAGCAAAAAAAAACATACTAATCTTAAGTGCCTTTCTGTACCAGAATTTCAGTACAGAAGAGGGAGCGGTTGATAATTCATTCTAACACTGTGTGCCTGGGGCAGTTGCCCCCCTTAGCCCCACCCTTGCTATCCTACCTATGCCAAGATGAAGAATGGTATGCCTGTCAGATGCTGTGGCTAAGATCATAGGTGAAGCTTGTTTGGGAATCCTGAGTACAGCATGTCTACCATGCTCTGGTAAGACTGTGTGGTTGGATAGTACCTCTATATGGGTGCCTGTAATGCTGAACGTGGGTGTTCCCTTCCCCCAGTAATGTTGCAGGCATGCCATTGTGACATTAGATGATGATTCTTGTCTGTCTCTATCATTATTAACCACATATGTTCTGCTGATGTCAGCTCTATGTCCTGTTGTGCTGGACCTCTGAGTAGAATTTGTGAAAGTGTAAACACACATGGTGAGATTGTCAGCACATGTACATATTCACCCATATCCCTTTGTAGCATGTGTACTGGTATATATGGAAATAATGCTACAGAATACATTGGAAGGCATACCTTGTAATGCAATATGTACTTGCAGACTGGCACTGAATAGACACAATAACAGTAAAAAATCCAGAAATTGGCAAAATACTCTGTTTTCAAGCAGTCCAAGTAAATTCCAAGAAAGAAAGAGAGTATACCATGCAGGTGTGCTGTAAAAACTTTGATTCACCATAAAACCATAAAAGCAATAAAACACGGTAAGCACTTTCACAGTCTATTATGCAACTGCTTTGGGTCTGAAGAAGCAGTTGTAAAATAGACTATGAAAGCGTTTACCGTGTTTTATTGTTTTATGGTTTTATGGTGAATCAAAGTTTTTTACAGCACTCCAGCCATGGTATACTCTCTTTCTTTTTTGAAATTTACTTGGCAGTGAATAGAGCAGATATGCAAGTGGATCTTAGTCCCTCACTTTGATCACGCAGCTGTGTGTGCTACAGTCTACTGTAATGGACAGTGGCGGCTGGTGACTTCAAATCAAAGGGGGGCTGCAGGAGACAGCTGAATGGGTGGGATTAATGGGAAGGGGTGCTGCCAACTAGAAAGCAGAGGAGCTATGCTCAAAACCACAAAAACTGTAACTTTAATTAAATATGCTGCCCTGGGTGCCAAACCGTCATTATGAGAGTCCGATAAAGACAAAATGAAGTGTAGAATAAAAAAAATTCAATGCATTGGCTGCATGACAGCTTACGTAATATCTAGATGGAAACTAAAGTGTTGTGAAACATGAAAAAATAAATTACTTTTTAATACATTACTGGAATGCCAGTCAAAATCAAGTATAAGAAAAGCAAGCAGCACTCAACTCAAACCACTTCTCCTTGCACTGCAGTTCTAATTATAATGTATATTCAGCATTGCTAAAGTACCAAGTAACATGCTGAAAGTAGCAATCTCTGTGATACCCCCACTTGTAAAAATGTTTCTTATCCAAAAAAGACCTACTGCCTGACAACTATCTACTTGTTTTATGGGGAAAACATGATCAAAGTAAAAAAATGAAAAGCAAACAAGAAACAAGCTCAAGATACATTGCTTAAAGGATTACTGCACAGGTTATGGACCACACACGATAGATTGGCATTCTGTTTAGTTTACAGGAAAAGCCTGCAAAGATGACTGCAAGTCTCCGACAAATGTAATGAGCTTCTTAAAATAATGTAATCCTGTCCTTTATTACAAATACTGCCATATGCATTTCAATACCCAAGGCTTACACGTTATGTAGTTATGTAAGTATTCTCTGCATAGCAACAACAGAAAGGCTTTCAATGCTGGCAATTCTCTAACAGTATGCTTATTAAAGCTTACTTGCATCTTACAATCTAAGACAAGCTTATCTGGTGGTCATTAAAGCATTGCTACTTAAACACAGAGCAACAGGCACTTTCTGAATAATAATAAGCATAAATCAACAGTATAAAAATAGGACAGAAATGAGAACATTCTGCAAAATCAAGGACAGATGAAAAGCCACATAGTACTTGTGTCTACCTTGGATGGGGGGATACTTTGCACATTTACACTGCATAACTGCTCCTTGCGTTGCTTGGACACATCCAGAGTCACTACATGGGGGAGTGGGGGTGCAACAAGTATGTCACAATTTGAAATGTCTCTGGCTGACTGTGATGGTCCTAACACATTTGTCATACCTCTCAACCTCAGACCAAAAAATCTGGACAAAGCCATACATAGAAGTGGGACAAAAGCCCAAAAATAAGGACAATTTTAAATATTGCTCTTATAAACTTAGAAAGGTAATAGAATAGGTCTTGCATTAGTATGAATTTTCTGAAGGGTATGAAATCTGAAACTCAAATGTCTGTTATTATTTTCTAACTTCAGTCTTTAATGATTTGCCACTAATTTGCCAAAAAAACACAGTTTTATGAAAAACGGACCAAAAATGTGATGCAAAAATATAAAATAGCCACACAATACAGCTGGGAACCTGTCAAAGAAGGGACACTTTTTTAATATTAGTACTGCTAACTTGAGCAGCTGACAAAATAAAAGAATCTACATGCATTTCTGAAATAAAAGTAATCTATATCTCTGATTATTACAGTTATTTATTAATTGCAAACCCTCCACGTTTTCTTTCAAAATTGCCATTTTGTGGAGTGGTTATTAGGGGAAGAGCAACATTTTGAGCCAAAATCGGGGACAGTTGAGAGGTTTGGATATGCCTAATTCTATAAAGCAATTTATTTGCACATACCTCTCAACCTGTTAATGCAGGAAATCTGGACAAGGCCAAATATATTGGGGGAACATATAAACAGTACTAAAAATTGCTCTTGTATAAATTGAGACAGTTGATAGAATAACAGGTCTTGCTTTAGCATGCATTTTTCTGAAGGCTATGAAGTCTGAAACTCAGTGTATGTCATTATTTAGTGACTTAATTCCTAAATGATTTGCCAGAAAACCACACATTTTATGAGGAACAAACCAAAAATAAGAAGCAAAAATCTATTCATTCTGCAAAAATATGGACAGTTGAGAGGTATAGTTCAGCCGGGGCTGTCTTTGAGTTTGCCACCCTTCCCCCTCACAAAAAAGCATGGTCCAATGGAGCCCCCCCCCCCGCAGCCATTCCAATGAACCATTACTTGGCTATTTACCATAAACACTAATGTGCATACTGCTTTACTTCTGCGATTATTTGGACTTAATTTGAAAGACTTATTTTGCATTTTACAGTGCAAACCCTAATAGATATCTGCTAAGCAATGCAGTCTCACAATAAAAACAGATTTACCATTAAAACGTCTCTGCCGTTGAAACTCACATTCATTGAAACAGCATTGAAACCCACATTCAAAGAAAATACATTTTGCCAGTGGCAGATAAAGATTAAATTTGGGCTGTTTTCAAATTACAGGCCCCTTGCACATGAAACATACACATGCTCTTTAATACACCTTTCTGATTGTATTAAATTATATTCCTTGTACAATACAGTACAGTTTTAGAGGGAATTTTAAATTTATTGTTTTGAGCATTTTTCCAGTAAACAATGAAACTAAATGCATGCACCAATAATGACAAAACTGCCCAATTTAGAATATTTCCATTATAAAAGTCTACTCAAACTTCTACAGTCCACCAGTATCAGTAAATATGCACAATCTCTGAAGAAGTAAAAGTCATCTAAATAATTCCACATTAAAGAGATCTATAACTAATGGCGAGGTTGCTGCTAGCAAACAACTTTATATTTCATTATTTCATCTACAAATAAAGTGCCTGTTGCTCTTGAGGAATAAATTGCCTATGTTACACTAAAAAATGATAAGCTAGTAATTTTGCAATAGGGAATGGATGGCAAACTGATAACAGGTTCATAGTTACTAGGTATCTTCACCAAAAAGGACTGCAGCATCCACCACCTTTGTTACACAGTACAGTATCAGCAATGCATTTACCTACTGTGGGAGTAGAACACACAACCTTCTGCATCAAAGGCAAGTACACTACCTGTTGTGCTATTAACAATGCAATCAGACTCAGCATAAGCAGCACTAAACTTTTGCTCCCCTACAGCTTTCAGCTCCTTGTAAAATCTACTCAACACTCTGCTGTATCTCTGAACTTTGCAGCACAAGAAATCTGGAAAAAGCCAAAATTTATTGGTGGGGGGACAAAAGCCCAAAAACCAGGGACACATTTTAAACATTGCTTGCATAATGTTGGAAAGTTGCTAGAATAAAATGCTGTGTTACCACCATACATTTCACTGCCAATCTTGAACCCAGGACCCTGTGCAAAAAAGTCAGAGCAACACATCACTATGCAAACTCAGCTGTTTTGTGAAAGAGAGGAAGACTGAAACTTAAATGGCTACCATTCAGTGAATTCAGTTCTCACCATATCTGTCAACCTCTTAGCATAAAACACCTGATCAAAGCCAATAATGGGGGAACACAGCCCCCAAACAAATTCAATGAATTTATAGGTTCATAGGTTGGTACTAGGCTATCGGACCTAGGGTCTATACAAGCCTAGCCATAACAATTCCTGGCTATTTCTTCCCACAGTATTTACTTCCCTGGACCCCTGTCTAGCAGGGTGACTGACGTGATCCTGGGGTGAATTTCCTATCTCCCATCCAATCATCTAGGTTCCTTTTGAAGAGGGCCAAAGAGACACTCTGCTTGACATGTATGGGAAGTCTATTCCAGAGTCTGGGGAGTCTCTGGGTCAGGAACCTATCCCTCCAGCATGTTTTGTTCATTGTGATGACAAGGTATAGCTCCCTCAATCGTGTGTCTCTGAGGGACTGGGATTTCTTTAAGTATAGCATGTCCAACAGCTCTGGGTTTGATATGGCCTTGTATGTTAAGCAGAGATCGCCTCTAAGTAGACAATATGTGACAGAGTATAGGTGGAGTTTTTTTAGACAGTCAGCATAGGGCATCTGCTTTATGCCTGTGATTCTTTTAGTGAGGTATTTTTGCGGCCTTTCCAGCTGTTGCAGGTGTCTTGAGAGGTATATGCCAAATGGGGCATTGTATTCTAGAATGGGTCTAATGAGGGATGAGTACAGTGGGACAATTACCTCCTTTTTTCTGGATTAAAAGCCCTTAGTGATGAGGTGTGCCACATAGAAGGATTTCCAGACTGTTGTGACGATGAGGTTGTTAAAGGTGAGACCATTATCCACCTGTGTCCCTAAGTCTCCTATCACAATTTCGATGTTTAGTGTACTGCCACCTATGTGGTAATTCACAGGTACATGCTTTTTCCCAAAGGGGATAACTATACATTTCTTGGCATTGAGCTTGAGCCCATGGGTCTGGCACCAAGCATCTGTTTCTGTAAAGCCCTTTTGTAGAATACCCACATCATTTGAGGATTCAGTAATGGCTCCCAGTTTGCAGTCATCTGTGAACTTTGTTATCCAGAGTCCCTTAGTGTTGGCCTGTACTTCAGAGAAGTAGATGCTGAACAAGAACGGTCCCAGGACTGAACACTGAGGTACTCCACTTGTCACTTGTC
>NC_056743.1:149817456-149834956 GCF_019279795.1 Protopterus annectens | reverse complement strand
TTATACATATATGGTGAATTAAATAGTGAACAGGTTTTGTGCCTGAAGTATCACTGAGTACTATTAGTACAATACCTACATTGAGCAGATTCTGTGCCCAAAGTATCACTGATTACTGGGTGTACAATACTTAAAATGAACAGATTCTGTGCCTGAAGTATCACTGATTACTGGGTGTACAATAGCAACAGTGAACAGGTTTTGTGTCTGACGTATTACTGATTACTAGGTGTACAATACCAACATTGAACAGATTCTGTGCCCAAATTATCACTGATTACTGGGTGTACAATACCTACAGTGAACAGATTCTGTGCCTGAGGTATCACTGATTTCTGAGTGCACAATACCAACAGTGAACAGATTCTGTGCCTGAAGTATTACTGATTACTGAGTGTACAATACTGACAGTAAACAGATTCTGTGCCTGAAGTATCACTGATTATTGGGTGTACACTACCAACACTGGACAGGTTTTGTGCCTGAAGTATCACTGATTACTAGGTGTACAGTACCAACAGTGAACAGGTTTTGTGCCTGGAGTATCACTGATTACTAGGTGTACAGTACCTACAGTGAACAGATTCTGTGCCCAAAGTATCACTGATTACTGGGTGTACAATACCTACAGTGAACAGATTCTGTGCCTGAAGTATTACTACTGATTACTGGGTCTACGATATCAGCAGTGAACAGGTTTTGTGCCTGAAGTATCATTGATTACTAGGTGTACAATACCAACAGTGAACAGATGCTGCCCCTACAGTATCACTGATTACTGGGTGTACAATACCTACAGTGAACAGATTCTGTGCCTGAAGTATTACTGATTACTGAGTGTACAATACCGACAGTGAACAGATTTTGTGCCTGAAGTATTACTGATTACTGGGTGTACCATACCAACAGTGAACAGATTCTGTGCCTGAAGTATCACTGATTACTGGCTCTACAATATCAATGGTGAACAGATTCTGTGCCTGAAGTATCACTGATTACTGGGTGTACACTATCAACAGTGAACATGTTTTGTGCCTGAAGTATCACTGATTACTAGGTGTACAATACCAACAGTGAACAGATTCTGTGCCCGAAGTATCACTAATTACTGGGTGCACAATACCAACAGTGAACAGATTATGTGTCTGAACTATTACTGATTACTGGGTGTACAATACCTACAGTGAATAGATTCCGTGCCTGAGGTATCACTGATTTCTGAGTGCACAATACCAATAGTGAACAGATTCTGTGCCTGAAGTATTACTGATTACTGAGTGTACAATACCGACAGTGAATAGATTCTGTGCCTGAAGTATTACTGATTACTGGGTGTATCATACCAACAGTGAACAAATTCTGTGCCTGAAGTATTACTGATTACTGGGTGTACCATACCAACAGTGAACAGATTCTGTGCCTGAAGTATCACTGATTACTTGGTGTACAATACCAACAGTGAATAGAGTCTGTGCCCGAAGTATCAGTGATTACTGGGTATACAATACCAACAGTGAACAGATTCTGTGTCTCAAGTATTACTGATTACTGGGTGTACAGTACCAACAGTGAACAGATTCTGTGTCCGAAGTGTGAATAGATTCTGTGCCTGAAGTATCACTGATTGCTGGGTGTACCATACCAACAGTGAACAGATTCTGTGCCTGACGTATCACTGATTACTGGGTCTACAGTACCAACAGCGAACAGATTCTGTGGCTGAAGTATCATTGATTACTGGGTGCACAGTACCTACAGTGAACAGATTCTGTGTCTGAAGTATCACTGATTACTGGGTGTATAATACCAACAGTGAACAGATTCTGTGCCTGAAATATTACTGATTAATGGGGGTACAATACCAACAGTAAGCAGATTATGTGCCTGAAGTATCACTGATTACAGGGTGTACAGTACCCCTGCACAGGCTGTCCAAAGGCCAGATTATTATTTTCTACATAAACACCACTCTGTCCTTAATGCCTTCTTTGCTATCTGAATGTCTAGTGACAATTAGTGCAGAAGGCCCAGTATTTATTATTTATGATCAATGATACCTGGTCGTTTTCTTTTTGTGTGCAAAAGCTTACTGTCCTGTAAATTCTGCATTTCCATTTATACATCATTCCATAAATACCTACCTGCTTCTTGCTTTATATCCTTAGGTTTTTATTTTATAATGAATGCATTGTTTCACATTTCTATTACTTTAACAGTTCAGTTTCACAAGACTCTTCTCTTTCAAAGTTATAATACTGTGCTACTCTTTCAGTTGTTCATCATTGTTATTATTTTCTTGGCCTTTATGTCACTGAGCATCGCTGTAAATGGTCTATGGACCAGTTCACTTACCCAGTTAATGAATGTTAAATAAATAAATAAAAGGAGTTTGGCCTCTGGGTCAATCAAGTTTATACCAGAATTGCTAAGAGTTAAAGATGTGACACAAACAACAAAGAAGAAAAAAAAGAAGAACTTGTTTCTCTTGTGCTGTTCCTTATAAAAGATGGCTGATAATATGCACTGCTGTTACACAAATTGTTTAATTGGCTGTACAGCCAGGTACTTTGTATCCTCACTGTAAATTGTACTCGTCCTCTTCATCTTCTTTTGCTCTGCCATAAATTGTGCAACCTGCTATCCTACATCATCATGGTGATACTTAAAAATTATATTTACCGCCCAATACATGACTATAATTAAAAAATGGGGGCTGACTTAAGCACAACCCAGACTGAATGAGATGGGCGAATAAGGTGAATATCAAATAAACTAAATTAAGACATGTGAATCTGGTGAAATTAAATTGTGGTACGGCTGTCAACAGATGAATGGTTAGTAAGTACATCTTGTAGAAAACTAATGCAATGATCCACCTAAGTTGTTTGAAGATTAAAATATTAATAAATAAGCTATACCTTGTCCATATAAGGTGCCTTGTGGCTCAAGAAATTAGCAAGTGTGTAGTACTCATGGCTAAGTCACCTTTGAAGATATTAAATGTACAGGTAATTGAGTTAACATTGTATGCCCAGAATTGATACCCTGAATTAAAGACTCTAACCATCATAATCATCAGTCATATAATAGACATTGGACTAATCTTTAGATATTATATTGGTAAAGGTATGCATACAAATTAAAAAACATTCAGTGAAAAAAAGAAAGGAGTAGATTGAAAACACAAGGGCTGCAGCAGTATTAGTAGAAGAAAGGCTATAAAACTGATGGCTATTTACAAATGCTTCAGAACAACATAAGTTTGAGTAAAGTGGTAGAAAAGAGAAGAAGAAAATAAACTCGTAATATAGAGGATTATGTTCGGGTCACCGATCATAACATGTTTATGATGTGTTTGACATGGATGTCAAGAAATGCACTTCAAGAGGATAATCTTGGAATCCATGTCAAGAACACATAATTTCAGGTAATGATTGGTGATACGACTATAATTTTTTGTAGTGCATAGAACTTTATCTGCTCCATGTACCAGTAATTACAGGGGAAAAAATCAGTAAATGTTTTTCCAGCTTTCAAAGATGTAAAACTCTTAAGGAGCACTGACAGGGAGCTAGTGTAATTCAGTCTGTTACATTTACACTTAGTTCCATATCTCTCAGTTGTCTAGATTTTCACTGGACATCCAGATTATTACTTCATATTTTCAGTCTGTTCCACATAAAGTATGTGTTTTTTGGACAAACCACTTAGGACTGAAGTCACTAGATAATGGCATATATATAAGTTACAGAGTTCATACCCTCCAGAAAACGAATGCTAACACATCCTGTTAGCCTAGCAACTAAGTCTGTTGCATGTACAGCAGGTAGAATCAATGCAATTTGCTGGACAGTACTGGCAGATTTTTCTGCCTGGTACTAGATGCAAACTTAACAACTTTAGCAGGGGGATGCTTAACAATTGCTAAGGTTGGGTCACACATCACTTTGTTGCTTAACTGTTTTGTCTTTTTCTGAAGATCGAAGCATAATCACCATGCACTACACACTACATTAATGTATACTATGTAATAAGAAAGTTGGGGTCATTCTCATTGCTTGCCTAAGAAATATGTCTATTCTATAAGAGAAATCTGATGTATATTTCCTCATTCCCCATGCAAATCTTAACTTGCCATTCACTCACGTAATTCTGTAAGGTTCAGTTAACTTCTATATTAGATGTACCTGGACTCCTGATTGCCAGCATTTGATATAAAACACAGCTGCTCAGTACTGATTCAGCATCTTAAGTTAACATCACTTAAGCGTAGTAAGATAAAATACACTTGGCCAAAATGCATAATAATCACCTACTGAATTCCAAGCCACAAATCTTAACAGATCATTTATCCAATAGATTCGCACATTTGTGATGTAAAGTCAAGCACCAGATGTTTGGGGTACAGCTGAGAAGATGAGGTTTTACCTTTGAACTTTTACAGCCCATACCTTTCTCATTCCCCCAGAAGCACTGCCATCATGTAAACTTTGAGTTCTGAATTGTATACTTTCAAATTACTGATATACTGTAGTGCTGTCCACCACTACCATATGATATGATAGCCTCTACTGTTTGGAATATACATTTCTGAGGTGCAAGCCAAAACCAGTGCTCTGTGGCTGACCAAGTTTGCAGATGACTGCAAGCTGGGCACTGTCTTAAATTCCCCTAGTGATGTCATCATCCTCCAAGAGGGCCTTACCCAAACTAATGACTGGTGCCAGAAGCATGGCCTCAAACTGAATGCCAATAAATGCATAATTATCCCCTTTGGGGAAAATGTCATCCCCACTAATTATTACATTAATAACAATGTACTAAGCATGCAATCAGTTGTGAGGGACTTGGGCACCCAGGTTGATAGCAACCTGACTTTTGACCATCACATTGCCTCCACTGTATGGAAGGCTTTCTACATGGCCCACCTCATAAGTAAGGGTATTTCATCCAGAAACAAGGAGGTCATAACATCCCTGTACTCCTCACTTATCAGACCCATTATCGAGCACAATGCCTCCTTCGGTATGTACCTTGCCAAGCACATGCAGCAGTTGGAGAGACCACAGAGGTTCCTGACCAGGAAAATCCAGGGTTTCAAACACCTGTCCTGTACAGATAGGCTAAAAGCCCTGTCCCTCTACTCAGTCTCATACAGACTGCTCAGAGGTGATCTGTGTCTGGCATACAAGGCCATTTCAGACCCAGCCTTGATGGAGTTGCTGCATATCTGTAAGACAAACTCCACTTATGCAACCCGCACACAAGGCCTTAACCAGGTCTGTGATATTAATAGCACTTGTTGGTGGGATAGATTTGTGTCCCAAAGACACTCCCTTCTGTGGAATAGACTCCCTCTCCATATCAAGCAGAGTTCCTCTCTAGTCCTCTTTAAGAGGAACCTGGACAACTGGATGAGAAACATAAAATACACCACTGGGATCCCACCTGTGTCCCTGCTGGATGGGGGAAACAGGAGTTGACTTTGAGGGAACATGGGTGAAATTCTTGGCTAGACTTATAAGGGCTTCTGGGCCAATAGACTAGTATAATCCTATGAACCTATATATATAGTACATTCAGACTGAGTACTCTATTCGTTAAAGTGAAATGACAACATTTACACCAACATATGAGCATAACTGACCTATTATTCTCCTTAATGCCTGTCTGCACTTTTTTCATTTCAATAAAGAAGTCTTCCTTAAGCTATCCAGGTATAGGTTCAGCCTAGTCCAGTGAAGGTATTTCATGCCACAGGCACTTTCCGTGGGACATTATAAAATGCTTCAGACCTATTATCCACAAATAATTAGTGAAATCAACATTTTTGGATTTTCTTAATTGCTTTTGATATTTTTATATGTAAGCACATATATTTCACCTATTCAACTACCAGTAAACTGAAACTGTTATTGTGATTTTTTATTAGTCACATCATTGACAGATTTTTTTTTAACTGACATATCAACACGTTTTACTATGGACAGCAAAATATATTGTACTGATTCTGTTTATGTTGATTATCCAATATTTGTTTATAGTGAAAAGAAACTAGCAAATGCATTGGCATGCTGCAAATATGCATGTAATCTATCATGTCTATATGGTAAATTCAATGTGATATGAGCTAACAAATGAATTTGAAAAACTGCATTTAATCTACTGCAATCACATATACAGACCTGAGGAGTTCTGCTCTTAAATTTGCATAGATATTTTCTACTACACTGAAAAGTGACCAATAATTGTTGATATCCTTTCCATGCAAAAAATTAAGAACAGGATTATGGAAGCAACAGACTGAGAAACTTGCAGTATGTTTACCTTGAAGACAAAGACTTGCTTTAACTTGAGTGTGACTCATTCTTAATTTATAATTTACTTGTCAAGTTCAAGATACAGCTATGTCTGGGAACAACCACTCACATGCTATGAACCATGCACATAATTTTCATTATTTGAACAATGTAGTGTTCATTTCTGCCCTGTTCACCATTTGGGCCAAATGAACATATCCCAAACTAGTATAATAAGTTGAGTTTTACATAAATCTTGACCTCTTTAAAATATAAGTATTTGCTTCTTTTCACCCTAAGTTTATGGTTAACAGATAATCATTTCTTTCAGGTAGTATGAATGACATGAGGCTGTCAAACCACTTAAGCATCGTGTGCATCTCGAACAATAATCCATTTTGACATTTTAATCAGATTTATGTTATTGTATTTCACAGTTTTATCAGAGACACTCAAAGTATATATAAACTTTGGTAAGGGTTAATATAAGATACCTGATAAGAAGTCAGAGGGAAGAACTATTTGGCTGAAATAAAAATTTTATTCATAGAGAAAAATTAAGATTTTATAGGCAAAATACTTTGCATTTACATAATGGCAAGAGACAATAAGCTTATTTAGTCCAGCCTTTTAAGAGCATTTAAACTTCTGTCTCACCTTCATCCTTACAGAGTACTTTCTCCATCTGTTCCATGCCATCTTGCATGCCACTTTGGATTACATTTCTACCAGCCATTCAAGAAGTCCATTCAATGAGGCCATACCCTGTGTGTGTAAAATTGCTTTCAGTAATCTGGGAAGTAGTTATTCCCTACAACCTGCTGCATGCACCTATTTTCTCCTGCAGTGTACTGTCTCTTTTGAGTGAGCCCCTTCATTTCTCACCGACATGATTCTCTGCACTAATACCATGTTTCTCCAGTTCCCTTTGGTTTTGTGAGAGGAGCTCTAACTCCTCTAGTGTTTGCTCTTATTTCTTCCCCTCCATCCATAAAGCTTTCTTGGTAGCCTTTTCCCTACTGTATATCATTTTCAGAAGATGGATGTCCTTTTCCTTATATGACATCCAAAAATGCCTACAGTGCTTAACTTCTGGGCTGAGCACGGCTCTGAAGAGCGGAAGCATTGCCATTATCTATCTGGAATGTATTCTACTGAGGATATACTCCAGTGTTTTGTTTCTGATGTCATTGCCTTCTCATTCCGCTCCCAGTGATGCAGTCAAGAAGGCATTAACATTGCTAGATCCTTTTCCTGCTCTGTTGACATCAGTTCTCCTCTCCCAGCTGAAACATCATGCCATGATTATTGCTGCTGAAGTGCAGCACTTTACATTTGTTTTCAGTAAAACTCTCCTGCCACATTTCTACCCACCTGTTCAGCCTTTTCTTCAAATCCTTCCCTGGACTCTTCTCCCCATCCTCCTTACTGCACAAATCTTCAGTGTCACCAACAAATAGGTTGCTTCTATTCCTTATTCCCTCACATATGTGTGAGACAAACACAAGGAAGACTGCAGGAATCAGAACAGACTCCTACAAGACTCCACTAGTCCCTTTCTAAATTCTTGACACCACAACCTTTTGAGTCCTGCATTTAAACCATGAAGTTATTCAGTTCCTCGTTCTTGGCCTTGGTCCTACCGCCGTCAGTCCCCCCAGTTTTCATCTCAGTCACCTGTATGGAATCAAGTCAAAGGCCTTGCTGAAGTCCAGGTAGACAATATCTACTGGTATTCTTCTATCAAGTTCACCTGTAAACTAGTAATAAAACTGGTTTAGGTTTGACTGCCATCTCCTTCTGCTCATATACCAATATTGGTTGCTGTCCTGGTGACTGTTATTTCAGAACAGCAGTCTTTTCCTCAGTGTTTACTCCATTGCCTTTCATGTTAGTGCCAGTAAACTAAAAGGCTTGCAGTTTTCTGGATTTTTTTCTGCCCATCCTCTTTACAATTACTCTGTCATGAGGTGTAAACAATAGACTAGCCAGATTTATGAGGACCCTTGAGGCAGCCCATCCGGTCCTTCTATTTTATGCTCTCTAAAGGAAGCCAGCTCCCTCTGAACCTTGTCACTCCTTGTCCTGATTTCTGTTCACTCTTTCTCCATTCTGTCCTACCTCCATTACAGTAACACCACCTTTGCTTTACTTTTTTGCAGGCTGCAGCAAAGTATTTAAAAACAAATATGGTTCCCTCTTTTATCCTCTCTGCAAATTCACTTTCATCTTTAGTCTTTGCTGCCCTTACCACCTTTGTAGACTTTTCTCAAGCCTACTTGTATAATTTGACCTCTATTTCCCTAGCCCAAATTTTCTACTTCTTGTACGTCCTATCTTTGGTCATAATTAGTAGTCTTATATTCCTAAGTTGCTATATTGGTGGTCTTCTTTTTTTGCCTTTTTGCCTGTTATTCACACCTTTGTCCATATCCTAAAATATTCCATCCCTCAGGCATTCCCATAGTTTATTTGGTCCCTATATTGGTTCAAAGTCTCTTAGTCCATCATTGACTACCTTTACCAGTACAGACAGCATAATTCAAATTTCTAAAATCCTACACCATTGTCTTAGCATTTATACACTTACCCTTCCCTTTACACTAAATCTAATCATGGCCTGATCAATAGTAGCTAATGGTGTCTTAAGCTAAGAAACAATGACATACCCTGCACTGGACAGGGCCATAAGCAAATTTCTCTCCTTTTGTTTGTCCTTTGCAGATTTAGATCTCCAGCAATAGTACCCTCTTTCTCCTACTCCACTCTTTTATTCTGTTCTTCAGTCTTTCACCTTCCTGTCTTGTCATGCTTGCTGGATGACTCACTGTATCATTCTTCTACATCTTAGATAACTACAAAATGTTCTTTGTATAAAAAAAAAAAAAAACACCAGATTCAATGCTTTAAATATTTTGTTAAGCTGCTATCTTGAAATATGAGTTCATACACATACATATCAAGAAAAATAATGGACCTGACCACGTCTAGAAGAGCAGCCTTATGTTTACCTACCAGGTAATAAAGGGACAGGAATCTCTGAACTGCACTGCTTAATACCGAATAACACATTCTGTTCAGATAAGCATATTGCTTTATAAGCAGCAAGGCTATACCTGCAAAAGACATGGAAAAGGCAGCTGTAAAAATGCTGTACTATTGCTGAAGATCTTTTGGTTGGACTATGAAACCTCTGCGCTGAGAATATAGAATATTGCTTTATACTGGGCAATTTGCAGATAAGCCACATGGCAAACACCCTCTAGGCACAAAACACAAACACATGCATGAGCGAGCACACACACACACACACGCGCATGAGAGCCCACCAATTCTAGCTGCTTTATTAACTGTGTAGAAAAATGCAAGGAAAATGAAGTCAGGGAAAACAGCAGGCTCAGATGAGGTCATGGCAGATATGATCAAGATGTTGTGTGAGATGGGAGAAATGGCTCCTGAGGATACTCATAGCAGTGTGGAGAGAATGGCATATCCCAGATGACTGGAGAACAAGCATACAAGTACAATGTACAAGAACAAATGTGACAGCCACAACTGTGGGCAGTACAGAGGTATCAGACACCTGGCACATTGCATGAAAGTTCTGGAGACGGTGACTGATGTTTTTCTCCTTTTGTTTCTCTCATGGATAAACGAATACACGATTTAATATAAAGTAAGATGGGAGATGAGCAGTTCAGTTTCAGATCAGGATGCAGTACAATTGACCCAATACTTGCAGTGAGATGGATAGTTGTGAAGAAGCTAGAGATGAAGAAAGAGTCTAACAGGACATTCCTAGACTTGGAGAAAGCATATGACAAGGCCCCGTGAAAGCTGATTTGATTGGACCTGTGGAGGTTCAAAGTCCTGGAAACATTAATAAAACTGGGTCAGGCTATGTACAGGGCCCAATGACTCGAGTATAACAGTGTCTGGTCTCAAAGAGGTGTTCCCACTGGGAGTGGGTGTTCATCAGAGTTCAGCTTTGAGCCCACTACATTCATACTGGTGATGGACTATATCAGCAAGCAGGTCGGAAGGGACAGATCAACAAAGTTGGTGTATGTACATGATGTGGCATTACAGGCAGACTGTGAGCAAGAACTTCAGCAAAGGATAGGTAAATGGGATGCAAAACTGAAGGCACATGAGATGAAAGTACAGATAAGACAGTGGTAATAGCAGCAAACTGGGGCAATCAGAAGAAGATGAAAATTGAGATTGAAGGGAAAATAATAGAACCGGTTAACAGCTTCAAGTATCTGAGAGGGCTGGTAGAGTAGAGGGGAAATCTGACTGCGGAGGTCAGAGCTAGAATCAGAAGAGCTACAGCTAGCAGGCACAGAGTGTCAGGGTTAGTGTATGACCGAAGAATGCCAAAGAAGATGGAGAGTGGGGTGTGCAAAATTTTGGTGAAACTAGTACTACTGTATGGTACAGAAACCTGGGCAGTAAAAGTAGAGCAGTTGAGAAAGCTAGAGGTGATGGAGATGAAGTGTCTGGGAAGGGTGGTAGGATGCACACTGTGGGACAGATGAAGAAATGAGGATATAAGAGCAGAAGCCAAAGTAGCTCCAATTCCAGAGAAAGTCAAAGAGAAAGGAATATGGTGGTTTGGGCACATGTGCAAAAAAGCAGAAGACAATCTGGTGAAGAAGATTTTGGTCAGACAGGAAGAAGGCAAGAGAAAATGAGGGTGTCCAGCAAGGAGATGGATGAATTGTGTTAGAGAAGACCTGCAACAGTCAGGCAAACCTGAAGAAGGGAGGAGAGTTGCATTGAATTGAGTAGAGAGACAGAGATGGTGACAGTTGAAACAACACCCACACTGCATGTAGAAAATGGGAAAAATGGGACTGGTGATGATGATGAATGAATTTACTGAGTAAAATAAATAATGGTCATAGTAATATACTTTATCCCAGTGCAGTCACACATGTAATGTAACTTATTGCAACCACCTGCATGTGCAAAAACACAGACACACACACACACACACACACACACACACACACACACACACACACACACACACACACAAGACACACACACGCACACGCACACATGCACACGCACACACACACACACACACACACACACACACACACACACACACACACACACACACACACACACAGACACACACACAGACACACACACAAGACACACACACACAAGACACACACACACAGACACACAAGACAGACACACACACACACACACACAAGACACACACACACGCGCGCGCACACACACAAGACACACACACGCACACACGCGCACACACACACACACACACACACACACACACACACACACACACACACACACACACACACACACACACACACACACACACACACACACACACACACACACACACACAGACACACAAGACACACACACACACACCTACCCAGCACCCTTTATTCTCTCTCTTTCTCTCTGCCTTCTTTCACACGCACACTTTCTCTCTCTCTGACTTTCTCATCTCTTTTTCTCATTCACTTCCTTTAATTCAATACCCTGGCCTCTCTTTCTGTCTCAGACACCCATCTAATTCTGTTCCTTGGACTGACTCTGGCTTTGCCTCTATTTGCCTCAGACACACACCTTCTGACTAAGGGGGCTGGCCTCCTTGCTGCATTCACTCAGTTACTGTCTAGTCACTCTCATCACCCCTATTCCTGCTATTATCGTATTCCTTGAAATGCCTGATTGAAGTTTAAGATTTTGGTTATTTAGGTGAACACAGAATCCTTAGGAAAGGTGAAATAAAGCTGCATAACATCAGCATAACTTCTGATAAGGTCACCCAAACAGCAAGTGTACATACTAAAGAACAGAGTCTGAGATGGGCTCTGTTTACTATGCAGTTCAGTAGGCAGGGTGATGAGGAATTAGCACCTGATATGATCCTTTGCTACTGGCATGAAATGTAGGATGATATCATTTCAAGCCCACCCTTGAGAGACCACAGTTAAAACTCTGTTTCAACAGCAGTACCCCATGACCATAAGTATCAGAAGCAGACTTAAAACCAAGAAGGGCCATAACAGAATATTTTAGTTAAATGCCATGAGTAGATCATTAAAAATACCAGTGAAGTCATTTTCAGTACTGCATGGATTCTGTAAAGGTAACTTAATTTTAATTTTAATACAAATAATGTTCCTTAAAACAGGATTCAAGATGTATATAATCCACATTCTCAAAAATACATTTTTATAAGCAGTATATTTAGGATAGAATGGTAACTGTGTAGGATGGCCAGATCTAGTCAAGACTCCCAGAGAATTGAGGTCACCAAGGATTCCTTTAAAAGAGAGGGCAAGAAAGCAAATGTTAGGTAGGACCTGGCAGTTGTAAATAGAACCATACCAAGTACCCTCTGACAATAAGTAGGCTGACAGTTTATCTGAGATGGTTAGATCTATCAGCTGTTAACAAGCTGCTTCCTATAGACCTCACTATGATTCCCTTCAGTCTCTACTTGCAAACTGTGACTCTGAGCAACCAGGCAGTGGTCCTGGGTTACCTCTGAAAAGGGACACTTATGTCTAGTGTGCCTGGCTGGTTAATAATCAGTCAAGATCCCATTCATGTTCCGCAAAACTGGATCTAGGGAAACAATCCATAATAGTTGTATAAGTTAGAGTTATGCCAGAGTGTGAATAGGATGACTCTTAGATCACCATGCTCACTGAAGTAGAGCTTATAGTACATAAAAAAAACAATCTCACCTTCTATAACTGATAAAGCTGTCTAAGAGGAATATCAGGCTGGGAACTGCTCAGCCTCTTGACCACTGAGAAGAGCACAAATGTTAACTATGATGAAGGTGAGACATCCAGGATAGAAACGTAACCTCTTTTTGGAATGCCTTAACTTGTTTGAGGCATAATGTTCCTTCAATCTAAGCCTATCTTACACTAATTGATTCTGGTGCTGTCTATGCTCAAGCCTTTAATAACAATGAGAATTACACTGAGATCCAAACCATGGCTTATAAGCTACTAAGTACATAGCATGTACACTGCACAGGGCATTGTGATTCAGTGAAGAGGTTTGGGCTGTGTTACATGAAGACCTATGTTTTTCTGGTTTGCTTTCATGGGCCTCTAAATAGAATTATTACCATGGAGGACAAAGAAATTCAGGGAAACTTATCTTTAATGTCTGCAGTGTATCAGTTCATAACTAAGAGAACCTCCTTGGTGAGTTCTGCTGGAATGTAAGCCAACTTGTGGTCTTACCAAGAGAATGTTCTACCTGCAGGTCAAAGTTTAGCATTACAAGTTGGAAGACCAAGTACAGAGAGAAAACACAAGAGGCTACAGACGAAGTATAACCTTTGTGAAAGCAAACCTTCTTATAATTTTAAGGAATTATTATAAAATAGTCATGGCTTCCTTCCTCATCAACCTAGGTAACAAAGTACCCCCAAGCTAACAAACCTAAGGAGACTAACATAGGAGGTAATATAAACTCCTGATGGAACTTCATAGCACAACAAGAGGGAAAGTAGAGGAGGAGCTACCTGTAGTTTGATCCTGTAGCCATGAAATACTCAAAGGAAGTAGATAGCCCAGCCATAGACTGGTAGACATGCAGGAGAGAAAGCAATTACATATCATAATCCTACTCTTTGCTTGTCCAAACACATATAATAAATAATGGAGCACCTGAGTGATAACACAGCCGATAAAATTATACTAAAGCTGTCATCATGCCAAGTCTGCAGTATAAATGTCAGATCACAAGTTTGATATGGTTATAAGCTGTAGCACCACAGGACACAGAGCACAAAGGTATTTTACCCCAAGGCAGTGAACCTAGTATTGATTAACAACTGAACATCATGAGGTCATCTCTGACACACACATACACAATCATATTATTATACCTACGTACATATGTCATTTATCAAAATCTTAAATTAGAATATTTTGCCTCTAGCTCTCTTTCTCATTTTATACATACTACACCTTTTCAATCTCTGTCTCTTTTATTACATATGTACCCTGCCACAAGAGCATTTGTTTGTGCAGTTTCCCTCCCTCTTGTTTATGTTTATAAATGATCACAAAAAAAGAACTAATAAAAACATAACTAAATTACAAATGTGAAAGAGCTTAATCTAATCTAATCTAATCTATTTATTTTGTAGTACCAATGCCTCAAAGCTACCTAGATGATTAGAAAAAATATATAGAAAATTACTTTGAAAGTGCAGCAGAATGTCACTCAAAAGACAACCCATTAGTAAAAAGTTATGTAAACCTATGTTCTCTACAATTTCTTGATTTCCAAATCCCTAAAAGACTAAACAGATGAACATAGCAGACCAAATACAAACCCTCCAATATACAACTACTGGGAGTTAAATCACTGCATGGAAAACAAGACCACCTGGCAAAGGTTAAAACAGCTGGAGCATAGGTCCTGAGCTCATTCTTCCTTTCAAAGAATGGAACTGAAAGCATTAGCAAGTTAGAAACTGAGAAGTCACAAATCATCCAATTACAAGTCAGTGGCTTGTAAGGTAACCATGAAAATCCCTCTTCACCAGACAACCTGTGTGATTACCACATTATACTGAAATGAATGCAAACCACAGTCTAAATGAAGATAAACAAATCTGCAAAACATCTGTGAAACATATGCAAACGAGTTTCTAGACTAAAAACGAATATATATATATATATATATATATATATATATATATATATATATATATATATCATCTAGTGTTTCCTTAATAACCACAACATGAAGTTTGCTATATTTGGCAAAGCTTGTTTCTAATTCACTTCTGTTAAGATGTTACAAGGTGATTCTGTCAAGGAATTTGCCATCATTCTTACTGCTGACGGAAATAACCAGCTGGAGAACATGCCCAGACTGAAATAGTTATGTAAGAATCTCTTTTAGCTCTTCTTCTAGTAGACTAGGGCTGTCAGACATTCCAGATGTTCTAGGTAGGATACATAATCCTTACCTATGGTGCAACTTGGTCTCTGTAGGGGTTCCGCCTTTTCTCTGTAATGTTCCTTCATGATGGCTCATGGTTAGAGCTGCATTCAGCACAGCCCCACCTTCTTACCTATGGCCAGTCAACCCCATCCATTCCCTCCTACACTCATTCATTAACATTTGCAGTATAGAAGGTATGTTGGCTGACTCTTTCCTATTTGGTTATGAGCCTCACTTTGCAGTTTTCAAACCCCATACAAGTTAAAGTAAAACAAAAGTATTTACTTAATGATATGTAACAGAATGAAGTTACTCTGAGATACCTTGTCATATAGTTATCCACTGACCATTTGCTCTGAATAAGCCACCTTAATGAAATAATAATTATGACATTTCAAAACAATATTGAACTAAATACATTCATATAGTTTTGTAGTACACACAAAATTACATGAGATATTTTCCATCCTGAAATATTTAATAACCTCAAAACTGGAGTAAGACAAAGAAGGCTATTTTGCTTGGATTTAGACACCATAGATGAGCATATTATATTTATGAATGCCTCATTTGTTGCATGTATAAACTGTTATGTTAAGAAAACAGCTAATTTATGTACTGTATTAAAAACAACAATGCTTCTTACATTAGTGTTTCTTAAGAGTTAAAAATCTCCATTAATGATTTATATACTGCATTTATTATTATACCATATTATATAACAGCACTAAGCTTTATCATTGTGTCACAGACAAAAGTGATGACAGTTGTTATGAAAGGTATTTATTATCATTTCTACATACAGGTTACAAGTGAACAGATTAAGGCAATCAATGATATCAGAGAATTATTTGACTTTAAAGAGAACAGTAAGGTTTTAAATGGCTTAAAGCAAAAATTCTATTCCTGCTAAGAAACTATGTGGATGTGGAAGATAAGCATCTTGTTAAGCATGAATTTGGCCCATAAAGGCATAGCATATGCACTGATTTGCAGATATGGCTACTGTGGACCTATTGCAGACACTTGACTACCATTGTCTTACTCTGCTTCATCCAGGAGCTGTCATCAGCTGAAATTCATAGATAATATGTGCCAAGGTCTCTCAAAGCCACAGCTTGTAGACCTTTCAGTGTCCCTTACACAAATATGTAGAACATTCTTCCACTGAGCATGTATATCTTCATCATCTCTGTCAAAGTCAAAGCTGCCTTAATATAGTGTACCTACTGTTTAGCCATCCATAAATCTTCTATAAGGTTACATTTTTCAGGTTCTAACTTTATGCTTGGCCTTATGAAAACTGGACAAATCTCTTCACAATGATCTGACTTACGATACTATGACTTTGCTTTCTCTTTCAGGCAACATGATAATCCTTATTTCATCTCATTAAAACTATCAGGCACCATGGTGCCTCTGTATGATAATAAAGATCTACGTGACTTAATTTGTAAAAAAAAAATGTCTATTCCACACTTAATAGGTTATACTTTTCTTAGTGGGATAGAAATGGACTAAATTGATTTTGCTAGTTATTTTTCAGGTTGTATTAGTTAGTAGATCAGAAGTTATTGCCTGCTTTTTATGATCACTTGATCCTGTCCATCACTGAAAATTAATAACTGCTCAAGGAAGGTATACATGTAGATATGTTTATTAATTGTGATTGTAAGGTCTATTGTGAACATTATGGAAGGACCATATGGCCATGAGGCCCATTTACGGAAGATAGTTGCCATGGTGGGATGCCTTAAAGTATAGACCTTTAGGAAGGAAGGTAATTGAATGAACTAGTTGATCAGAGTCTAAAAATTAAAGATGTTAAAATTTCCATAATTTGGGAGAATTAATTATTTGTATTGTATCAAAAGAATCTAAAAAATGCTTTCTTAGGTTAAATGTTTTGTGTATGGGACAATAGAACAGATTTAACTTATGTTAGTAGATAGCAACAAATGACAATCTTCAATATACAAAATGCTTATTTAATGAAGCAGAACAGTAAGTTTGGCAGACAAAAGTTCTTACTAACATTGCTTCATCTTACGTTACCAGTTAAGTTTGGAACTAAGTACTAGATTTTGTTATTTTCTGAAGTAGGTGACAAAATTCCTTTAATCACAAATGAAGAAATTTAAAATGCATTAAAAAGTATCTGTCAGTAAGATGTCACCAGGCCCTAATACAATTAGCTGTGAGTTCGGTATTTGAATGAGGAT
>NC_056743.1:149799956-149814956 GCF_019279795.1 Protopterus annectens | reverse complement strand
CGGCATCTATATTAGATGAACGAATGCTTAAAATGTTGAGTACGACATGCTCGACAGCTTTTAAGTGAACGTTCATCTAAGAGAAACCCTAGAATATTGAAACAAGGAGTTTTGAAAAGCTATAGTTGGCCATCCATCAGGAAGCTACAATGTACTGTACACCATAACAACCCCCCCCCCAAAAAAAAACAAACAAAAAAAAAAACAAATCGACAAACAAAATATAGTCAAGGGCTTTGCCTCCCACAACCCCCTACTTAAATATACCAGCTCCGAGACAGGACCACAGAGGAGGACTGTCATAACATTACACAGTTTGAACATTGAGACTGCACCACACTGGAGGACTGTAAGAATGGCCAGACAGGGTAAACGTTCTGACGTCAGCCGTTGGCTTCCTCACGGCGGGCCGACTGTAACTTTTCGAATCTCCTTGTTTCGACATTCTTGGGTTTCATTTAGATGAACGCTCGCTTAAAAGCTGTTGAGCATGTTGTACTCGACATTTTAAGTGTTCGTTCATCTAAAAGGGAACCATTTGTGCAAAATGTCATTCCTAATTAATGTAGAACTTTTGGTCTACATTCCAATGAGTGTAGACTAATTGGATTTGGATTTTGTGGTCTTGTTGGCAGGATTCAAATATAATCTTGTATCAGTATTCTTGTTTGCCTTTTGGTAATGAGTCCACTGTTACAGGACAGTGGACAGAAGTTTTCAAGGTATAACAAAACACTATTAAATATTAGCTGTATATTCCATGTCATGTAGAATAAAAAGTTTATTGATTAAGACTGTCTTGATGGGTTGTTTAACGTATGTGGTAAGTGTTTTTGTAACTCTCTTGGTGGTTTTGACAGTTATTGGAAATCTGTTTCAAAGGTCTCTGGGGTTCTTGTTTGAACCTTTGAGATGAGGGGGTTATACCACACTGAATCATGGATGATTCATCCTGCAGTAGTTTAACATCCTTGTAGCTATAATTTTTAGGTGGTATTTTTACTGATCACTGCTCTGTTTTAAATCGGTGGTTATTATAGAAATATGTTCAGCTTTGGGATGAAAAGGACTATAATAAAAGGCGGGGACATGTCTGGTGCTCTTTGGGAATGGAAAAAAATTGTATATCAAAGTTAAAAAATAAAAAATTTCACATTATCTTCTTAAAAAACAATGCATTAACTATATAAATATAGTGTATCTTTCTGCTGTATGGAAGAAGGGTGGTCTAAATCAGACATTATAAAGCTGTCTTAAAGAAACAATTGTTTGGTGTGTATTTCAAGTTATGTGACTTTCTGGAGGCTGACTTATTGTAAGATCCCTTTTTATGTTAATATAAGGCATAAACAATGAATGAAAAAAATTCTATGACGAGAGAGAGATTGAGTACGTGTTGAAGAAAGTTTGTAACATTTTTTTTTTTTTTCTGGAACATCTAGAAATTTAACAGTTGTGATGTCCTTTATATAATCACTTTACCTAAAATCATTGTATGAACTTAATGGTAGTGTAATATAGTATGGTCATTGTGACACTTGTTCTGCCTTTGATTTCAACCTTGTTTACTATGGAAGATTTCAAGGTGGCCACTTGTATTTTTTAAGATTGTATATGCTAGATATTTACCTCTCCTCAAAGGCAAAAGGCTTTGTTTCTTTGTGATTCATTTTGTTATTTGGCTGGATTATTGCTGCTGAACTGTTTAGTTTTTATATTTTTCAGTTCTTAATAAAAAAAATACTTTTTTTCAATGAGTGCTACAGGATAATTTATGTGCATGTGATATGCACCAGCACAGGTAGATGGGACCTCAGTTTAAAATCTCATCCAAAGAACAGCATCTTAAAAGTGCACCATCTGTTTTATGTTGCACTGTAGTGCCCATGTTAGGAAATGTATTTGATGATGTAGTAACAGAATAGAACCCACAGTCTTTCAGCTTTTCTGCATAAATAAGTGTTCTGCCTCTTGAGACACTGATACTGCTGCTTCAGTAATGTATTTAGTGGTGATTTTCTTAAAGTGGAATGGAGGTATGGTGCTATCAAACTATGAAGGTAAGATACCAGTAGTAGTAGGAAAGCTAACTTAATGGGAGGCAGGTGGGAGAAATCTAGACTTAGCATCTTTAGGTAAAGCAGTATGAGAGAAAGAGAGAGAAAGAGAGAGAGAGACAGAATATGAGTTACAGAGAAAGAGATTTACTTAGGGGGCAATGTATATTCCAAAAAGAATCTCCACAAGCACTGTAGGTTTAAGATGGCTGACATTTACTTATTTCAGAAGAATGAGGCTAAAAGTTGTGCCTTGCATAAATCATACTACAACTCTTTCCCAGGCCTTAGCAAGGAAATCCCAAGTTCATTATTTTATCCAATGCAGTTCTAGTGTTTGACACATGCAGTTATATCATGCTGCACATGTACTTTACCCTTGCAATTATCTGTCATTTACCCCAAGGCACCTTACTGTAATGTTTCACATGAGGACACTCCTGCACCAGTCCATCAGTCCTCTTCCAGCTCTTCCTGATCCAGTGGGTCAATATTACTACTGACTTACCACTTGTGGTGTTTGTTTATTTATATACAAAATAGTCTTGTATTGAAATGAAACAGAATAGCTCACGTATTGTCAGAGCTTACTTAAACTGGTTGCAAAATATTTGGGAATAATCAAATTCTATGGTATTCAAAAACCAAATTAGAATGCCTGCTATGAACAGTGTCATCTGCAGGATTTTAAGTAATATCAGATATTGATGACTGTTTATTATTTTTGTATGTGAGATGAGCACCTTCAATATACTTGGCTATTTTCTGTGCTACCTGCAATGATTTCAGGACCACCATACCCCTCAACCTCTTAGACCAAGAAATCTGGACAATGCACTATGTCTTCCTAAAACTGGACTGGAAGTAATATTATCTGTAAAGCCTTTATGCAGCTTCTCAGATTGCTTAGTCTTTTCACAGATGATTCTTATTAGTTGATATGTTTTATATATTCATGTGGAGGAATAAGAAAACACACAACAAAATGAAGTAGTTTGTTCTGTACCTCTAAAAGTGGATTGCACACTTACATGGTAAATATGGCATACTACTTTCTAAATGAGGAAATACAGAAGACTTTGGGCTGTCAAATGGGATGAGCTTATAAATACTCTAAGAGGTTTGAAGTTGTTTATAACTATATTTCTTTTACCATAAGTCATTTCATCATAACTGTCATTGTAGATTAGACATAATGACTTTGCTGTCATATAACATGAAAATGTAACCACAAGTGAGCATAACTCAGTTTCCACATAGGCTTCACATAATATGCAACTTTACTACCTGCTTCAGATCTTGTCCTTAACTGGTAGGTCTGTGCACCAGATACTAAGAAAAGATTAAAAGGGATTGTATCTAGATCTAGGGATATCATTGTCCTTGAATATAATGCCCCCTTTGGCGTGTATCTGTCCAAACATATGCAACAACTGGAAAGCCCACAGAGATACCTTACTAAAAGGATGCAAAACCTAAACAACATGTCCTAAATGGAGTGACTTAAAGCCCTGTCACTATACTTGGTATCCTACAGAGTGATCAGAGGTGATCTGTGTCTGGCATTCAAGACATCTTCTGACACATTGCTAATGGATTTAACTCACATCAGCAAGTCAAATTGCATCAAAAATACTCATTCTAGGGATCTAAATCTCTTCTGCAACATCAACAGAACAGTTTGGAGAGACAAGTATACCTCACAGAAGATACTGCTGCTGTGATGCAGTCTCCCCATCCACATAAAACGAAGTTCATCCCTGTCCATGTTCAAGTGCACCTTGGATCTATGGATGGGAAACAGAAAATTTACCCAAGGACTGCCCCCTCTACTACTACTAATGGATAGAGGCAGCTCTTAAGTGCTTTACCCATAAATGGGTCCCCTCAAATGATCTATGATATGATCCTAGTTATTTTCATTAGGGGTAATATATAATTATCGACCATAGGATGGGTAAGGCCAATCTATAACCAAATGGGATAGGTTACATCAAGCGCAAAATGGGAACTTGGCTAAGTTTAAAATGTTCTGCAAGGGCACCTAGCCTAGTACTTACCTACAAACCTATAAGAAATTAAGCATACAGTAATTTCATAGCTAGATATACAAAACAGAAAAGTAACCAGTGCTTCTGCGTGGCACAGCAACCTGTGCAGTTAAGGCAGAGCAGCTGAGGAAGCTTGAGGTGATGGAGATGAAGTAGCTGAGATGGGGAGTAGGGTGCATGTTGTGGAAGAAATAAAAAATGAGAGCATAAGAACAGAAGTCAATGTAGCCCTAGTTGTAGACATGGTCAAAGAGAATAGATTATGATGGCTCAGTGTCATATGTAGAAAAGCAGAAAGTTATTTTTTAAATCAGATTTAGGAGAGACAGGAAGAAGGCCACAACAGATAAAGATGTCAAGCCAAAAAATGGTTGGATTGTGTAACAGAATGCCTGCAACAGGCAGGCATAACTATCAAATAAGGTAGGAGAGTGAGTGTCACTCAAGAGACGTGGCAAATGTTGACACAATACCCTCAACTCCATGTAAAAATCAGAAAAGAGCGTGGATGTTGATGATGATGATGGTAGTGTTATAGCTTTCATAGGGATACCACACATCCACAACCTCTTAAGTGATATTAAAAATGAAACTTCATAAGATTCAAGCTTGTTTTTGAAATGGATTTTTTAACTCTGTGTTCTTAAAGATTTTTATGACGCCTTGTAGGGTTAATATTATAATATTTTTACCACACTGTAAAATTAATCAGCAGAGTTGATGGAGCTTACATCTGAGGCATTTGACAAATAAATGTGGTCTCTTCAATGTATATTGGCACTATACAGAAAAGTCATGACATGTGCCTGAATAGATCTGCAGTCTGTTGAGATAGCAGGTCAGTTATTCAGTCCTGAAATACTACTACTGATATCCAAACAGTGAATACTATGCAAATTGAAGAGTTAAATGTTTTAGGAGAGAATACAATTTGAGTTTCATATTAGTAAATACATCCACGAACTTTAATATTGTGAATGTAAACAAGGAAGTTTAATATACAAAGCACAGAACTATTGTTACAAATTTGCATTGATACTGGATGTAGGCAGTTGGTTAAAAGAAGTAAAGATTAGTTACATGGTCCAAAATAATAAAAGTATGAAATATCAAATGCAATTCATTAACTTAAGCATGTATTTAATTATAAATTGAACCTTTTTTTTCAAGACAGAAGAAAGAAAGGAACTTTGAATAACTAGCTACAAAAGATATTAGCAGACCTGACATTGTCTAGGGCACATGATATGTAGTAGGAGCCCAAGCTTGTACTGAACTGACCGACAGATACTCTGGACTTGAGGAGGATATAGTGGAATAAGCATTTTACCAAGAAGAATGAAACAATGAAGCAGATGGAAAAGTGTGTTAAATCAGTAGAGAATAACTGACCCATAGTGTGTAGCAGAGAGGTTATAAAAGATAAATGTAGTAACTGTCACAGAGAGCTATAACTGTATTAATTCATTTATTATGCTACTGGGTAGTAAAGAAGAAGAGATACCGTCAAAGTAGAGCTGCTTCAGTAGCAAGCTAGCAGACTGTATCAGACACCGTACTGAAGCATTATTTACAGGGTAGAAAGAAGCTGTTGCATGTATAAGCAAAGAGAAACAAACATATGTAGAGTCTGAAAGTGATGCAAGGATATTTGAAAAAAATAAAGTGGCAAAACAATACCAGAAAACCTCCAGTCACACAATACATACACACATTTCTTTGCTGAAACTGACAATAAAGAAAATTAAACAAAAACATAATATTGAGAACTCTATCTGAAATACGGATTAATTTTCCTGGGGACTAGGATTTTTTCTGTGATAACAGTGAACTACAGAAAATAGAATGTTTGGCTTGCAAAATAAAGACAGAACTGTGATTTTTTTTTTGAAGGTAAAAGGATAACCATGATTTCCAGGTGTTTGTATGTTGAAGAGTGCAGATGTAAACTCCATTGCTGTTAAAGGAACACAAGTAAAACTATAACATCATTAGTAAAACATGGATGATATCATTAAAGAATGACTTCTGTTTAGTGTAAAATATATTTTTCTATGTTTTTGCCCTGTACCTATCAACCATCAAGCCTTCCCTACTACATATGAGCCCACTTGTTTCTTTATGGTGGTGGTCTACTCACAACTACGGGTGCGAGAGTCAGCTAGAGGGATCATCACTTAGGTAGCTGTGAGGGTTGCTTGTGCTCTCACTGGCATCACAGCTATGAGGGCATTTCTAATGACCACCATCCTGCAAATGTTTGGCTGTCCTCTGTATACCACCCTGGTAAAGAATTGTAAAATAAAATAAAACCTTGTGGAGGTCCACAATGACTTCCTCACGTGTGATTATACATCTTTATACCCCACTACAAAGGATAACACCAAGCAGTAGCTTGCTGAGCCAAACAAATTGTCTTCTGGGCCTCAATTTGTATTGAACTGCATTGCCAAGGAATATTAGCATTATGTAGCAAACTCCCTCCCTGCCTTCCCACCCAAAGATGAGCATGCTCCCTGCCTTCCCACCAAAGAATGAGCATGTCCATCCTGTCCAGCAGACCCATGAGATCACCTGTGCTGCTACTCAGACTAAGCACCTGTGCAAGGAAAATGTGTAGAATAATCACAGGCAAATGTAGCACCATATACACAACATACAAATAGATGAGTTTAACAAGTAATCTGCTACAGATAATGGAATTAAGCAATAAGCAGATATAATAGGAGGAAGAAATAATATGAAAGTGTTAATGAGTAGAATGACAAAAAATATATGTGTGTGTGTGTGTGTGTGTGTGTGTGTGTGTGTGTGTGTGTGTGTGTATATATATATATATATATATATATATATATATATATACATTTAGCATATATATTACTGTGTACGTGTGTATATATATATATATATATATATATATATATATATATATATATATATGTATATGTATATGTATATATACACACACATGTATATGTATATCCTCACACACTCACACACACACACACACACACACACACACACACACACACACACACACACACACACACACACACACTGATACATGACATTTATTACTATGTGCTGCCACGTATAATAGTATTCCAGCACTAATAAAACTATAATATATGCATAATGGATAGATTGCCTTTGGAGAAACAGAAAATGTAGTAAGATATGCAAAGGAAAATACTGAATGTCATTGGCAGCTATGTAAAATACAAAAAGAAATACTGAATTGCATGCAGTATAGACAGATGAACAGCGAATGATGATGGAATGAAGGAGCTATCTGGTGAGGAACAAAGAGTAGGATAGATCTACGTAAGGCATACGGCTGCAGAAGTATCTAGAAGAAGAGTAGAGAGTTGTTACTGAGTGGAAAGTAAATTGATGGTGAAAGGCTGAGAGTCCAGCAACCCCACAATTCCAGCTCCAGTTATACAAATAGTTATATAGATTATGGTTTCAAAGATAGCTTGTTGGATACACATCTAATGGAAGTAGGGAGGTTCTTCCAGATCCTGACAGAGTCTTGATATGTATTGCACACATTGAGTACAAATACTAGCTAAGAAGAAAAGAACATTGCACTCATGGTAGTACTGGACAAATTAATTAATTGAAGGTCGTCTTTGGAAGTACAGGACAGAATAAGTGGGTTCAGATTTGCCACACAGTACTTTAATTCAAGACACGCTAAACAGTGAATAGTAGTGCAGAGTTGAGAAGAGAGAGAGAGGAAAAACAGCCAAAACCAAAGAAATGCATCTCAATTAATAATTAAGTAATGAGACAGTTAGCTGGTAGGCATGATGACATAGCAGTCAGTGGGTGTATCTCATAGCTTCTAGGTTTGATTCCAGCTTCAGTTTACAATCTGAAGGTAGTTTGCAGACAGACACCTCCTCCCCTTCACATGAGCTTCCTGTAAATGTTGTTTTTCAGTTACCCTTCGTTCATTAGTACTTACTTGCACGAGTGGTACAATGGAATAAATTTGTGTTCCATCCAGAATATATCCCACTTTAATCTCATTGTCTGTGGGATAGCTTATTCTGTTGTACAGTGTTCACTTTGTCTAAATATTTGAAATAAATGTCTGAATAGCACAACATTCTTACTTTTTTGTGAACATCATTCAAGAAAGAGTGGTATTTTACATATATGACAGGACTGCAAAGGACTTTTTTTAAGAAAAATCCTACTTGAGCATGGACTACTTTAGTGCAATGTCTCTTTACAAAGTACATTACACTTGAGCAGCTTATATACACTTATAAAAGTCTTGTCAGCATCCCACCCAGTCTTCTGTGCGCTGGGGATTGGTGTGACAACAATTTCATATATGTATATGTGCTAATAAAAATCTGTCTATATATGTCATATATAAGTACAGATACAACACTCAAACATGCACACACATACACACACACACACACACACACACACACACACACACATGTGCGTGCATATCTATATATCTAGATATATATAGATGTACCGATTATGTATGTATGTATATATATATATATATATATATATATATATATATATATATATATATATATATATATATATATATAGAGAGAGAGAGAGAGAGTGTGTGTGTGTGTGTGTGTGTGTGTGTGTGTGTGTGTGTGTGTGTGTGTGTAATGTGTGCCCAAGCACTTCCCTACACAGTAATATCAAGAAAGTTATCTCAGACTTGTCAAGTCTGTTGCTGTCTTCTAATATTCCAATAAGAGAAATATTTACTTTGAAATACATGCAAATGTCAAACATACTGTCTCTTTCCTTATTTATTATAACTGAGCGTTCCTGAACTGGTATAATATGTAAGTATTTAAGGGAAAACACACTTAATGAGGAAAAGAATGTTGTGGCAGCAGTTCCATTTCCTTGCTAAGTGGTAAGTGTCCGAGAAGTTAAAAAGTGTGTTAAAGATCAGGCCAGCCAGGGTTTTGTATGGTTATTATTATTCAGTAATGGAATACAAAACAATCCACTCAGACTGACAGAATCACAAAGTGTAGCTTCCAGCAAAGGTGTTATTTTCTTATAGCATCCATACTGGAAGAGACCCAGCCACAATCCAAAGAAAAACACTACACAAAGTGGCAAATATTCATAGAATAAAGGTGCTGTCTTTAGAAACAAATACAGAACTGCAATATGTGAGGCAAACACCAATACACTCCACTTTAAATACAGAAAAATAAACTACATCATTTACGCAGTATAGCTACCATACTATCCTGCCAGTGTACAAGCCTAAATTCTGTAAAACTGTACACAGTTATTCCACATAACCTTAAACAGTTTCTTCTCTAATGTTTTCATAATATTACAAATACCACAGAACAACTCAGTAGACTAAAACAAGAATCAACAAACTAGTTCTGTGGTGACTAAACAACACACACCTTCTCATGCTCAGCATGACAGCTGAGAGAAAGTTGCACAATGTACATACTACCATAGAAAAGCTGAAGTTATGGCTATGGTTTTCTCTGAAATACTCGAATATTTGATTGTGGAGTTTTTTTTTTTATTATTAATACATTTGTAAGCTGGGTAAGCCATCTGGTTGCAAGTATCCCTCTTCAGGGGTGACATGGGAGCATTGTTTAGTTAAACAACATGCTGACAGTCACACATAAGGCAAATGAAGATAAAAAAACTCAAAACATGCACCCTTCAGGTACAAAATGATGTTCATTTACAGTCCGGAGCCTTAATCCCCTGTGCTAATTGCTAGATGGAGGGCTTTACCCTTGGAATAAAACCTGGCTAGTTTTAAGTAATCTCACTATAACAGCTACCCCATTCAGTGAATTATTCTTTATTGTTATTATATTATGCCTTCTCTTTTAGCATACTAGACTGGCTAATTTGGTCTTAATAACTAACACCATAATATTCCATCAGGATAGCAGGTGGTACAAGAACAATTTAAGAGGAATTATACTTTATATACACCTAAAAGTATAATTTACAAGGTATAATTTCACAGAAAATGTAAACCCAGGTAATTTTCTCTAGTAAATAGTCTCCCAGTTTTTCGAGACACAAGGAAAAGAAGCAAAGATGCTTCTTAAGTTAAAGAAGATGCTTCTTTTTATCTTCTATGGTTCCTTTTTTAATTGCAAGAATATTATATATAAAATATTGTTTATTTAACATTTTTAATATAAAATATGAGGCAGAGGTGCATTTTAGAGTGATATTCCTTTCTTTTGGCACGTGTTTCTTCTCACAGGTATGGGTCTGGTATGGCTTGGTCATTTTACAGTGTTATACTGTGCTGCTCTTATAGGCGATGCCATATAATATAATATAATATAGCGACTGTGGTCCCACTTCATAAGGGCGGTGCCTCCACAGACCCTGGAAATTACCGCCCCATTAGCTTGACAAGCCTTATCTGCAAAGCCATGGAGAGGATCATAATGGAACTCATAAATAAAGACATAGGGAACTTGCAGACTTTGGATCCAACTCAGTTTGGCTTTGTCAAAGGCAGATCCTGCCTCTTAAACTTGGTTGACTTTTTCGAGACAGTCACCAAGGCCATTGATGAGGGAAAGGCAGTCCATACAGCCTACCTCGACCTGGCAAAGGCCTTCGACACAATACCCCACTCAGGTATCATCGAAAAACTCATCAGCTTGAATGTAAACCCATACATCACAAGATGGGTTGCAAACTGGCTAAGTGACAGAACCCACAGGGTCAGAGTTGCTGGAGCCATGTCAGACTCAAAGCCTGTCACAAGTGGTGTCCCACAGGGCTCAGTCCTGGGTCCACTCTTGTTCGGCATCTACTTTTCTGAAGTACAAGCAAACACAGGAGGGTTATGGCTGACAAAGTTTGCAGATGACTGCAAACTGGGCGCCATAGTCGAAAACACATCTGACACAGATATCCTCCAGAAGGGCCTCACAGAAATGGATAACTGGTGCCAGAGCCATGGCCTGAAGTTAAACGCCAAAAAATGCATAGTCATACCCTTTGGGAAAAACAAGGCTACCCCTAGCTACCATATAGGTGGCAATCCACTGAGCACAGAAAAAGTCATCAGAGATCTGGGGACCCAGGTTGACAGTAGCCTTCGCTTGACACTCATGTTGCTAAAGTAGTTAGGAAAACCTTCTATATCACCCACCTGATCATGAAGGGATTCACATCTAGATCAAGGGAGGTCATCGTCCCCTGTACTCATCACTTATTAGACCTATGATTGAGTACAATGCCCGTTCGAATGTATCTGACCAGACACCTGCTGCAGCTTGAAAGGCCCCAAAGTTCCTCACCAAAAGGATAAAGGGTCTCAAAAATATGTCTTATGCTGCCCGACTGAAAGAACTCCAGCTCTATTCAGTCTCATACCGCTTGCTCAGAGGTGACCTGTGCCTGACATATAAGGCCATGTCAAACCCAGATTTGATGAATATGCTTCACCTCAAAAATCTAGATCCCTCAGAACCACAAGGGCGGAGACTTAAACCTTGACACGGTTATAAATAGAACGTGCTGGAGGGACAGATTCATCACCCAGAGACTCCCTATGCTGTGGAACAAAATCCCGGTACATGTGAGGCAGAGCACCTCTCTGGTCTTGTTCAAGAGGAATCTTGACCAATGGATGGGAGATTGCAGATATACCCCAGGGATTACTTCAGCGTCACTGCTTGACAGAGGCACAGCAAAATGATAGGCATAGTTTTTATTCAAACTAAAGGTGGGTGAAAGCCACATAACTATGGGCTAGGCTTATAAATGCCCTTGGGCAGATAGCCTAGTATGAACCTATGAACCTATGAACCTATAATATAATATAATATAATATAATATAATATAGATTGTGTGATGTACTCAGTACAGCAGAACAAACCCATACATCACCCAGTTTTGCTATCCAAGTGCCAGTCACAAATTTTGTGTTGTTGTACAGGCACCCTTACATATTTTATGTATAACAATTCTATCTTATATATGTTAGATTTATACATAGATAGATATATAACTATAAATTATATGTGTGTTCTGTTATTGACTAGTACATGTAATTTTCACAATTGAACTTTAAGAACGGCATGTATTCCCTTACATGCTAGTAGTAAGTTAATGATTAACACACAGCAATAAGCTGCATTTTTTTAGAAAAATAAATAAATAAAAATATTATCCGGCAGAATAGTGAGCTATACTGTCTAGCACTGCAGACTTGTTCATAAAATATTAATTGTATTATGGCTGAACTGTACTAACTGCTAAGTCCTTGGTGTTCTGTTAACTGTTAGACACGCCTAGCAGCTTATCAAGTTTAAATGTGATGTATACTGGTGTCTGAGATACATCTGTCTGTGCTATCACCATCTTAAAACGATTAGGACAGACGTTAACCCAATTTCCAGTACTGTATGCCTATTGCACTGCCCACCTGCGTGTTGAAGCAGACTGTTAAGTGAGTCTACCTTAACCAGCTCTCTGCGTGAAACAGGTAGGCGTGTCCTTATTACCTGGTAAGGTGGTCTACTGACATCACTGCACGCGGATGCTTTACCCAGAAACCGCCCTGGGCGTCGCTACTTCCCATTTGGAAGGGTGGGGATTGTAATTGCATTGCATGGACGCACTGGTGCACAGAAAGACAACAACAACCACCACTACCGTTTTACTTCTGCTCAAACTATTCCCTCTTTCAGACTTTTTACTTACCTGAATCTAGACACGATCGAACTTGGAAACGGAATACTTTGGACTGTACACTGCTTTAATGACTTTAATTTTAGACGTCCAAGATTAAAGAGAGATCTGAAGTCAGGAGGGTCAAAGGCTAACACTTTTACAGGACTGGGGCTAATTTAATTGTACAACTGGTGAATTTTGTGTGTAGTAGTGACCATGAGTGCGACTTATGAAAGTAACTTCTTGATGTCTGCTCTGCAGCCCAACACACCGGTATCCTCGTTGGCGCTCCCGTCGGAGCAAATACTGGGTAACAAGCGCTACGACCAAGGGCCGTACTCAGGCGGGCAGCAGGTAAAGAGTGACCGTGTGCAGGAGCAGGTCCGGATGCGGCTGCTGCAGAAGTCCGTCAAGTCCAGTGGGACGGCCACGCTGCCGCACAACTATGGCGGGGCCGCTACCTTCAGAGGTAAGTGTGCAACTTGAAAATTGTTTTCTAAGCAACACGTAATAGTTGTAACCCTGTGATTAATCCGTTACACCAACATCTAAATGTCTGGCATGCTGTCTCATACCAGTGTCCAGTCCAAGCAGAAATGGTAATAGGCATTTAGAAAATAATAAACATTTTGAATTTGGATGTTGCTTGCTTTATAACTGCATACCGAGTTAACATGTATAATAACTAAAGAAATATACATTATAAGACGCGATATTTATTTTGGTTCTTAGAAATCCCAATTACTGTAGGGGATGTGGCATTTTAATGTCTTTTATACGTAATGTGCATACATCAAATATTGTTGCATGTTGATTATTATTTGGGTGCTTTCATTGAATGTCAAGTGTTATGATGTGTCGCACGTATTGCCTTCTAGTCATAAGATTTTTTAAGTAAGGACTGATAGCAATGCAGTGGTAATGGATTGGTTTGTTGTGTCAAAACACAAATCTGGTTTAGACTGTTTAGATTTAGACTGTTAAGAGTTCTCAGGTAGACTGCACTTTATGTGGAGATCCATTTTCATGCAGGAATGTGGACCATTATGGGCCTGTAGAAGTACATACATTGGACAACTTGCTTTGTTTGGACCATGGAAGTTAACAGGCTTGTATCTGTGCATTTTATTCAAGTAGTTAAGGGTTGTGACGCTGGGGGAAGGGCAGGTTAGTGTGGCAGGCAGCCTCAAAAATATTCCCACCCCTTAATGCCATATACAAAAGTGTTTACATTTGGGCAGACTAGAGTTAAGTTTACAAGGCATCTAAACCACTCTGCAAGTAAAAAGGCCTTGACAGGCTTCTAGTTTTAGTTGCTATCTTTCATTGATTTGAGTGTTTTGCATCTTGTGTTACTGTGTGTGATAGGGGCCAGCCTTACAGGTTGCTAGTGCTTTTTGTTGCATGCTATGAAGTGTGCTGTAATTCTCCTTCATTGCATAAAAAACTTTTGTGACATCCCTTTGTCTGCTGTCACTTATCTGTTTCAGACTGTCATTTTATCTTACAATGTGTACCGAATTTGGTATGTGATGACCCTAGTCCCTTTTCCTGGCTGTCTTAGCATAGTATGATTTAACTTTCTGTGCTCAGAATTTCCAGTTTTGTTTGTAGCTTTGAGTCCCTGACTACTTTGTAAAAATGATGATGAACTTGTAGTGCATTTCATTTACCAGTACCATGACAATAGTGTTCAATTATGCTGTTGTCTTTTATTTAATTTTAAGTCTGCATGTATAACTGGCCATGCAATTTTGAAAGCTATTACATGAACTGTAATTGTTATAACAAGTTTCTTTGTCGCTGGGGTGATGAGTATCCCTGCTTGTGAGCAGAACACAGGAGATATACTAAGAAACAATGAAAATTGAATCTTGTGGTGGTGGTACCCTTTTTAATGTACACCATAATAACTCATTGGTGTCCACTTTTTAATTTGCTTCAAATTGTGTGATTTTTAAAATCTGCCATCATCCTTGGTTATGCTGACAAATCATTCTGTAGTTCTTTGCACATTGAATGTTTGTTTTGCATATCCATAGCGTCTTTGGGAAAGATAACCAGATGGAAAGCACTTCGGAAATATGGCAAATCCTGAGAAGCAGTCTAAAACAAAATTAACTCCTTATTCTAAATCAGTGTGTCAGAAACTTTTTTTTTTTTTATAGAAAAGTGAAATTCTTTTGTCATGGAAAATT
>NC_056743.1:149732456-149794956 GCF_019279795.1 Protopterus annectens | reverse complement strand
AGTGGAGAAGAGGAAGGCCTAAGATAAGGTTTATGGATGCGGTGAGAGAGGACATGCTGGCGGTTGGTGTGAAAGAGGACTGGAAGAAATGGCAACAGATGATCCGCTGTGGCGATCCCTAACGGGAACAGCCGAAAGAAGATGATGATGACCTTGAAGTTAAACCGCTATAAACTGAATAGGTTTACTTTAGAAGGTTTCAGAAGATACTGATATACATTTGGAAAATGCACAAATGTTAATTTTGCTGTGAAGAATGAGTGCTTGAGCCAGTACAGTTGCACAACAGGAGGACGTTTGACTGTGTCGTCATTCTCTGACTTGTGAGATGAAGCATTGGCTGGAGATTGTGCATCATACAACCTGTTTTAAATCTGCTTCCATGGAGGAGTCTTCACCCTCATGTAAAGGGTTCCTCAACTGTGGAAAAAAGTGTGTCACATGGTATGGAGTGCTTGCAGCAAGGTCTGTATTTAGCAGACACCCTGCCATTACATGCATACGAGTGAGGAGTGATGTGTAAGGCATTATTGCATTCTCTCCATCTTGGCTTGTGACATTTCTCTCTTTCTCTGTTCCCCCTCAAAGTTCTTATTCCTCCTCATAGTGAAAAATCTATAGCTTTGAATGACTTAGCAGGGGAAGGGGACTTGTGCCAGAAGAGAAGGGGCAGGCAAACCAATGCGGGGAGAACAGAATACCAGTGTGAAGGGGTTCTACCTTGTAGCTACATACTTATTCTATGTCTACATTTGAATTTTAGTCTTTGATTTCGGTTCTGAATTTTATTTTTCAGTAATTGCTTCTCTTGTGTTTTCGTAGTGTGAAACGACTACTGGGTAATGTGCATTTTATGGCTACAAGGCACATTGCTAAACAGTCTTTTTTATGGCTGCCATTTGGCCATTCATTAATCACTATTCTTAAACCCATTCGTCTCCCCATTTCTTTCACCTTTTGGTTGAATAAGTACTTCTGAATTTAATATCTTCTTAATAATAAAGCAGTTGTAAAGGAATTTTTTATTAAAAAAGAAAAAGCTTTTGACTCCACAGATAATGAAGTGCAGTTCTGGTTGAAGGATTGCTGCATTAGTGGCCCTCCAGCAAGAACAAATCTGCTATCTTTCACATATGTGACAATTTCTGCATTTACTCTACAAGAACATTTTCACAGCTAACACTAAAACTTAACGGGTAACTTGTGAGTCAGATACTGAAGCTGTGCTTGCATAATTGTCATATCCTTTGTGCCTACATAAATATGTCGACGTAATTAGTCCACACTCACTTGTTTTGTTAGAGCTGTTTCTGTGGTAAAGCAAAGTATCCCAATATGCAATCACAACTTCACATTTCATGAAGGAAAGTTCTTTGGCTTTCCTGGCAGCAGTCCCAGGCCACTAAATGTCTCTCTTGCTGTGCTTGTGTAGAATGTTAGGACAATAGTTACTCTTTATTGAATGCTGAAGTTGTGCTTTCTATGGTAAACATTGATGAACATCATTTTTTGCCTTCCGTGTGTGTTTTTAAGAGGTGATCATGACAGAATGTGACATCATTGATCTGGACACAGGTTGTTTTTTTTTTGTTTTTTTTTCCCCTCCATGTGCATATACTGTTGTCAACTTAAGTCAGCCTTTTTATGCAAAATTTGAGCATTGGTCTTGGTGTGTTGATCAGAAACTCAGAGTAGCTGTAAAAAAGAAAAAAATCACTGAAAGGTTACTGCAGTGTAATAAAAGGTACTGATAAAAGAACACTGTGTATATTTTGCTTCCGTTAATAAGGCTAATGCATCAGAATTGCTTATACTTAACTGAAAGCATAGATTTGCTGATTAGAACGGTTAGTAAATGCTTTCACTGCAAAGATTTACACTGTTTTGGTAAAATGTAAGCCATCTGTGTAGCAGCATATGCATCTTTTAAGTATGAAATTTGTTTACATTTTAATGTGACCTTCAGCATTCCATGCTGTTGTTACTGCCACTGGACGAGCAAGAGTCTCTGGACAGATGGATATTGTTTACCCTTAAGAGCTTTATTCTTTGAGTTTGAGTCCCAGATGAGAGATGCTGTTCTCTTACTACTTTAATTTTAACAGTATTTGTATGTGTTTGTAATTTGATCTTGTGCGTCTATTAGTAGTAATTTGTTTCAGTACATTTGACCTTCTAGGGCAGTCAGACTGCTGTGGTTTTTATTATATCTTTGTTTTTTTTTTTTTTCTTCAGACTGTCTTCTTTAGAAGACATTTAAATAATCTTAAATAGATTGAATGTCCTTTTGATGACGAGCAATATAATTTTCTCCTGACTACGTGGTGCACTGAGTGATTCCCTTCCTACTTCAAAGATGCCATTGTATCTCAAAACCCGCGAAACCAAGTTCGGTCATTTTCCACTACACTGTGGTTTGTACACGTATCCTCACAATCATTAACCACTAAGCAGCATTAAGTAAACAGTGCACCTTCTTTGATGAGTCCTAATGTTATAGTCTTACAGCAATTCGGCAAATTTTGTTTGGGTGTCCCTTATTTATGACAAATTGTGATGAGATTCTCTTTGTATCCTTTTACTGAAGTAGATCTCCTACCATCTCCCTATTTCTCTTTCCAGTTTACATTCCCTCTGTCACTCTTTTCAACTCTGTGTATTATCTACATTGTTTGCCCGTGACAGTTCTTAATAGTTTATTTTAGACGCACACGAACTAAGCAGTAATACAGATAAATTTGACATAGGTATACAAGTATCTTATGGTTGATCTTTGGTACTGTTCTTATGGTACCATGTTTAAAGTTTTTATTTTTATGTTGTGCACATTTTCACACACACTTATATGCTAATGTATTGAAATACTGGTACATATGTTGACTGTACTCTATTAGTTTTGGCAGATTTCTAAGGGTACCCTAATTTCTGTTTGGTGTGAGCGGGGATTGTTCTTGAGATGTACTCTTGTGAAATCGTATCCGTTTAGGACATAACTTCTTTTTGTACTATGCTGTTGGTAACAATTATACAATGACATGCCTGTATGAGTGCGTCATAGAATGACATTTTGCTGCTTGTGCTTTACACTCTGTCTTGTGTGACTGTTACCATGATGTGCTTAAAAATTTGCATGTTTTTATTATTTTTTTTAAACCGTTTTACTAATTACCTCATGGCCTGGGTCAAGGAAGAAAAGTGTTTGTAGAACTTGGTTCTCCAACCAGTCAAAATAATAATAATAAAATACATTTAAATTAGATTGTTCAGAATTTCTGCTCTGTGTGAAACTCTCCATCCGCGGTGGTGCAGTGGTAGCATTGTTGCCTCGCAGCAAGAGGTTCTCCCGTTCAGTTCTCGGCTAGAGTGTGGGGAGTGCCTTCTGTGGGGAGTCTGCATGTCCTCCCCGTGGTTGGGTGGGCGTTCGAAAGACATAAGTAAATGGGCGTGCCTTCGTTGAAGGTTGAATGTCGAGCTGGCACATCGGCGTTCGTCAAAATCTACTGCCACTCATTAGCGGACCGGAGTTCAGCTGTGGCAACCCCTAACCGGGAAAATCCAAAAGACAACAACATGAAACTCGCCAGCGAGTTTACTGTTTCCCCCTCCAGTTACTCACATTGACTTGCCATCATTCAATGATCTGATTTTGGCCCTTCTTTCAGCTAAGGATAATTGCTACATTTATTTAGATAGTAGAAATTATTTGCTGACCTCCCCCTTACTCATGCTTTTAGCTACAGTGCCAGCTTTCATGCCTGAATGGCAGGTCAAAGTAACCAAACTGACTCAGTAGTTTCAAATGTGTTTGAAATGGCAAAAGTATTTGTCATGTGCCTTGGCTAATACGTAGATCTTTGAATGGGTTTTTCCAGTGAAAAAAGTCAGAGATGTAATGGACAGTATGATGTGCGTTGGAGTCTGTGAAACAAATCTCTTACCAAAGTAGCAAAACCTTTCATACATTTTCAACATGCATACACTGATGGGGCTGAATAGCATAGAAATGCCAGAAAAAAAGGGAGACCTGGATAATTTGAGCTTAATGTGCCATGGTACAGAGCATATTAATTAGCTCATGTGGTATTTTGGGTAGTGGTTAGGTGGCATACATTACTTTGGTAAAAGAGATTTTTTTTAAGAGTAATTGTATAGCTTTCTAAAAGTCACACTCTTGAAAGAGTATTTGCAGATTGTATACAAAGTGCTGAGACTTGACATGTTGCATAATGTGTCATCAAAGAGCAAGGTGAGATGGAGGTCACTTGTAGAGTTCAGTCAGTAGTAAAAAGAAAATGGGCCGTCATTGCTATTTTCAGCTCCAACATCTGTCTTTCTCTGTGTTGCCACTGATTGCAGATGGGTGTAGAAATCTGCTGGTCAAAAGGAGGGCCAGTTATGTGCTAATGTCCTGGTTCAGTGGTCCACTTGTTCGCCCCAACATACACACCACTGTCTTGCTTAGTGTGTGTGTGATTTTAATGGATGCAGAAATGATGTCAGTGAAATTACTGCCAGTGTTTTACAAACTTCAGTTAAATTTAAAAAGTAATATATTTAATTTGCATGAAATTTTTCCAGAAAACCTCAATAGCCCCCTTTTTATTACTTATTCTTTCCATATACAAGAATCTTTAGCATCTGCTCTCTCCTGATCAGCTCCTTTTTAGTGAGTCACACTCGTACCTCTCATCTGTCCAGATTTTTGCGTTATATTTTGGTTCTGTTCCTCATAAAATTTGTGTTTTTTCTGAAAAGTCATAAGACGATTGAAGATACTAAATAATGACATACCTTTGAGTTTTCAGGGTTCATATACCTAAGAAAATGCACACTAACAAATCCTGTTTATTCTAGAAACTTTCTAAGTTTATAAGAGCAATATTTAAAATTTGTCCCTATTTTTGGGCCTTTGTCCCCCCATTATTTTAGGCTTTGTCCATATTTCTTGCACTGAGAAGTTTGAGGTATGTTCTGTTTGTTAAATATGGATGGTGATGACATTCACTGTAAGCAAGTGTGTAAAGTGAAGTCTTCACAACTTGGTAGAAGGTTAAAGAATTGAAAAGAAATATTTTATTTTTTGATTGCATGTGTAGTAGTAGTGAAGTTGTTGTGACTGCATCTGTAATTCTCTGTAGTAAGGACATGTGGTGGAATGCCCTCTTCCTTACTTGAGCTGAGCAGAATTGGGACAAGCTCTTCTTAAGGTGAATTTTATGTGCTTTGAAATCTGTTTGCCCCGTGTACTACAGTGATGATTCTTCCAAAACCACACTACTTATGATGAACCTTAACACCAGATAGAATACAAGCAGAACTGCAAAGATCGTAATGTTCATACGGCTGTGCTAAAGATTGCTTGCTATAAATCTAAGGAATGTGTACCAACCTCTTCTCATTGCATATAACTGCCGTTATCAGGTTTATTGGGAAGAAGTTCACTTTAAATCAGATGGTACAGGGGGTGCAACAGTTTGAGTGGCTGTCTTGTAGCACTTGTTTTCTGATACATTTCCCAAATAGGGTGGATTCAGAGTGGACTCTTAGCCCAACTTGTGTCTGTGGGAGGTTTTGTCAGGATCTGTGGTTTCAGCCCACGTCCCAAAGACATGCATTTCTTTAACTTTTCTGTTGATATGCATGAATCCCATGACTATTGTTGTGTAATGTGACAACAATGACTATCGACTCGACTACATAATAGAAGAATACAGTGTTGTAGTACAATCATGGTCGCACCACACCGGAGGAGTCGGTGAAAATCGGTGACAAAATCAAATGCTGTAGCTTATAGTTTTGTGTCTAATTTGCATTGTGTGATGGTAATGATAAACTGCTGTTTAGAAGTCTAATATATGTAACTGGGCATATTTGTAAGTTGGATGATAGAGGGCTTAGTAAATAACTATAGTGTACATTTGTGTGATAATGGTATAAGCATTGGGTAGTGCTCCTCAAGGGAGGGAGTATAAAGGAGCCCACAGAAGTTGGTTTGTCTGCAGCAAAATGCAAAGAATGACAATGGTGAATGTCGGTAGTGCTTATGGGGGAGGGGCACTGGTATTTGAGTAGCATTGATGATACATCTTGTAATGGAGACTGAAACTTGTAAAGGAGGACCACTGCTGCTTAGTGCTCTGTACATTTTTCACAACTTTTGTGGTGTAATTGCATGCCCAGTTTATATACTAGTACAGGTGTGAAAGGGTCTTGTGTTGAAAAAGAAGCATTGGTAATGTATAGATTAGTAGGAACTTAAAATCCACCAAAGCCAAGTTTGAGGCTAAAATAGCTACCAAAGCCAAAGACCATCACGAGGCATTTTTTTATTTATATTCATAATCGCAAAAGCACAATGCAGGAATGCACTGAACTGGTTATGAACCATGTTACCTACACTAAGACTGAAAATATAGCAAACCTACTGGCCTATAAATTTAGCTCTTATTTTGCCCCCTCCCTTCTGTCCCTAAGATATTCCTGAAGTTGTTTCGCCTCTAGCTGTCACATAAGGTCAAGTCTGGCAAAATGCTCTCAAAAACTAAAAAATACTGCATCAGTAGGTCTTGACATTATCTGTGTGTGCATCTTAAGTAGCACGAAGCATGATTTAGCCACACCCTTAACATGGTCGAGTCGGGCTCCATACAGGTTTTGTATACTGTTTACCAATGCGATCAATGAAGGCAAAACTGTGCATACTTCAGCCTGGCTAAAGCTTTTGACACAATTCCACACTCTAGTGTAGTAGAAAAGCTAAATAAGCTAGAAATGTACCAGTTTCATACACTGGTTTGCCAACTGCCTTACAGATATGATGCAGATAGTCAAAATAAGGGACGTTACTTCCATAAAGAGACCAGTGTAGTCCTCCATGGTTGTGTGCTGGGACCTCTCCTGTTTGGCATCTACTTTTCTGAAGTAAAAGCCAGTACCAAAGAGCTCTACATTTGCAGATGACTGTAAGCTAGGAATAATCATTAAATCCCCAAATGACGTGACCTGTCTGCAGGATGGTTTGTTCCAAATAAATAAATAACTGGTTCCAAAATCATGGAGTGAAAGTAAATGCCATTAAATGTGTCATATTCTTTGGGAAGTCCTCTACCCCAGGGAACTACACCACTGAAAGTAAGCCTATAAGAGTTGACCCAGTTGTTTGGAATTTGGGAACTTGTGTGGACTGTGACCCAACTTTTGACAAACATGTCCATTGTTGTAAGAGAGTCTTTCTCGCTTGCAAACAGAGATTTGTGTCTAGATTTAGGGCTGTCATTGTCCCCCCTTTACTCAGCCCTCATTAATCTAGTCATTAAATATAATGTCCCCTTATCTGTTAGGCACATGCAACAACTGGAGCACCCACGGAGATATCTTTAGTGGAAGGATACAAGGCCTAAACAACATCTCCTATTGGACCAACTCAAAGCCATGTCACTGTACACTGTGTATCTTACAGACTGCTATAAGAGGTGACCTGTGTTTGGCATACAAGTCATCCTCCAACCTATTACTGATTCAATTTTACTGTACATCAGCAAGTCAGATGGCATTAGACGTACTTGGTCTGGGGATCTAAACCTCTTCTCCAACATTAATGGAATGGTTTGTAGGAATAGATGCTGGTGCTCTGGAACAGTCTCCTGTCCACATAAAACAAAGTTCATCCCTGTCCTTATTCAAGCACAACTTGGATCTGTGGATGGGAAACAGAAAATTTACCCAATGACTGCCACCTGTACTAGTAATGAACAGATGCAGCTCCTAAATGCTTTATTCCATGCCTGAATCCCTTGAAATTATCTGTGATGTGAACCCATTTATTCTCATTAAGGGTATTATATAATTATTGACTATGGGATGGGTAAAGCCAACATATAACCAAATGAGAGAGGTTATAAGGGAAATTGCCTAGGCTTAAAGCTGGCCCACAAGAGAAACTAACTTAGTACTTTACTATGAACCTAGAAGGAGGGCACAGAGCAACAAGTGTGTTGTTTTGGGAGGAGAAAACCTAAAATATTCAGGCTTGTTTGGCCATTAGGATAAGGAGGAGTTGCTTCACCACCACTAAAGGTGGTGTATAGTTGCATAGTCTACATTCAGACTGCACAAGGTTGCCATTGTGGGTCGTTTGTGTTTTCACACGCACAACACAATGTTATATTCCTGCCTGACAGTAAGGCCACCCAGTTGTTTAGCTCTGAAGTTTTTGTGGTGCTCAGTGCAGCATTGTGTCAGATGTTACTATGTAGTAGTCCTCTGTTGCAAGCAAGTTCAGTGTTACAGGGCAGCTGTTGTAATAGACAACTAAGGGAAAGATAACTAACAGAAGAAAATAGTTTTATTTATCTATATGTGTAATGTAAAAGAACAACTTTTTTTATGGCAGGGCTTCAGTGCATTCTGTTCAAGTGGTGGGTGGGGAGAAATTGAACTGATGTACTAGTTGTAACTTTTTCTTGTCCCTCCTACCATAGCCACTTTAATATGATGCAGAGTAGAGCATGGGGTCACTCAATTACTAGAACTCCAACAGCTTCAGTTTTATTTATAAATCTTATAAACGGGAAAATTGTTTTATTTTTGGTTGGGTGAGATTGAACTCCCTGTGATTTAAATTCTCTTCAGTGTACCTGAATATGTATTCTGTTTGAAAAGCTCTTGGTTGTGAAGTTTCAAAAAGGTGTTCCTAGTTCAATGTACTGTAGTCCATATTTTGAACAAAAGACACCTGAAATTGGCTGTACAGTTTTTTGGCTGATGTAAAGAAGAAAACAAGAGTACATATATCTATCATCGGTGTAAAACTTCCTGGGGTCTCTTTGTGTTTAAAGTACATACAGTGTGTGTGTGTGTGTGTGTGTGTGTGTGTGTGTGTATATATATATATATATATATATATATATATATATATATATATATATATATATATATATATATATATATATATATATATATATATATATGTATATGTAACAACAAGCAGCACTGAGACCACGGCCAGGGCAGATTTGTTCCACTACCACTTCTCAACACAAAAGTTTGTTTGTTTGTTGCAACACCTACAGGTGCTTGCTTTCGATTGTACTCCACATGCAAAAAAACTCAGCAAGACACTTGGTTGAGCAGCCAAAATGTTTCAAATGTATTGTCTTCCCAAGCACAGCGTATACAATCAGCTCTACTTGAATATCAGCAAGTGTAGTTCACCTTCATTACCATAGATGACAACTGCATTCATTAAAACCATCAAGTATTTATTCACATCGAACAATAACTTAAAAATAAAACAAAAATAAAAAACAGGACAAAGGATAGGCGCTTTCGGGTCTCCTCAATAACCCTTCATCAGATCCATGTCATATATATATATGGGTCTACCTGACAACACCGACACATCACAACACCGACAACGAAATCACTGACACCACTTAACCGACAGTTCACAAACACGAAACCTCACATGCCCGACACACCATAATACCGACAATCAACAAACAAAACAAATCCCCTGTCCAAAAAGCACACGCACAACACAAGCACACCAAAATCCTTACAAACCCACACTAAACTTCACATACACAACTATCTACAACCTTAACCCAAACCCTAACCCTAAGGTCAGTCACTATCGCACACTCACCTAACCCACGCCCTAACCCTAACTCACTTAACCCACCCCTATCCCTACAGACCGTCAATATCGCACACTTACCTTACTTGCACCCTAACGTCCGTCACTACCGCATACTTACACAGTCTTTTCCCATGTCGGTGTTCTCAGTGTCGGGGTTTTCATCCGTCGGTCTTCTCAGTTGTCGATCTTCTGGCATTGGTGTTCTCATTGTCGGCGTTCTAAGCTATCAACATCAGGTAGACCCATATATATATATATATATATATATATATATATATATATGTGTGTATATATACATGTGTGTGTGTATGTATATAAACAGAGACATTGGGGACCTACAGACACTTGACCCCACCCAGTTCGGCTTTGTAAAGGGCAGATCCTGCCTTTTAAACCTGGTTGACTTTTTCGAAACAGTCACTAGAGCCATTGATGAGGGCAAAGCAGTCCATACAGCATACCTGGATTTGGCTAAGGCCTTCGACACAATACCCCACTCAGGCATCATAGATAAGCTAAACAGCTTAAAAGTAAACCCTTATGTCACTAGATGGGTTGCAAACTGGCTAAAGGACAGAACCCATAAAGTTAAAATCACTGGAGCAATGTCAGACTCAAAGCCAGTCACAAGTGGTGTCCCACAGGGATCTGTCCTGGGACCTCTCTTGTTCAGCATTTATTTCTCAGATGTTAAAGCAAACATGGGAGGGCTGTGGCTGACAAAGTTCGCAGATAACTGCAAACTAGGCGCCATAGTCGATACACCAGCAGACACACACATCCTACAAAAAGGCCTCACTGAAACGGACAACTGGTGCCGTAGTCATGGCCTTAAACTAAATGCCAAAAAATGTATAGTCATCCCTTTTGGAAAAAACAAAGTGCCCACAAATTATCACATAGACGGCAATCCACTGAGTACGGAAAAAGTAATCAGAGACCTAGGGACCCAAGTAGACAGCGACCTCTCATTTGACACCCATGTTGCCAAAGTGGTTAGAAAAACATTCTACCTTGCGCATGTCATCATGAAGGGATTCACATCCAGATCCAAGGATGTCATTGTACCCTTATATTCCTCCCTCATCAGACCCATGATTGAGTACAATGCCCCATTTGGTATGTACCTCACCCGGCATTTGCAACAGCTGGAGAGACCACAAAAGTACCTCACCAAAAGGATCAAGGGTCTCCAACATATGTCTTATTCTGCCAGACTAAAGAAACTTCAGCTCCATTCAGTAGCATACCGCCTGCTCAGAGGTGATCTCTGCCTGATGTACAAGGCCATGTCCAGTCAGGATCTGATGGACATGCTCCACCTCAAAAAAATCCAAATCCATCAGGACCACGAGAGCTAAAGACTTGAACCTTGGCACAAGTATGAATAGGACATGCTGGAGGGATAGATTCATAACCCAGAGGCTTCCCATGCTTTGGAACAGGATCCCAGTTCGTATTAGGCAGAGCCCCTCACTGACTCTCTTCAAGAGAAATCTTGATGAGTGGATGGGAGATCGTAAGTTTACCCCAGGGGTCACATCTGTGTCACTGCTAGACAGGGGCACAGTAAACTAAACTAATTCTATTATATAAGGGGACCTTCATTGTGTCACTACTAGACAGAGGCACAGTATTTTAGACTTATTCTGTACATTTTTGTACCATTTCATGGGGTGGCAAAAGCCACATCACTATGGCTAGGCTTACAAATGCCCCAGGGCAGATAGCCTAGTACTATACTATGAAACTATATATATATATATATATATATATTGATATATATATATATATATATATATATATATGTGTGTGTGTATGTATGTATATACAATTTTTATTTAAGATACATGCCTGAACCATATCTATCTTACTTAAAGCAATTTTATACAATGCAGGAAGACATAAAAGTGCAAATTTAAGTTGTTAAAACTGCAAGAGAAATGGAATGCATTGAATAGTTTCACAACTTTATTCTGTACTTTCAGAAAAGTGAAAACAATTAACTATGTAATGGTGTTTGAACTGCCATGGTTTGACAGCTGTCAAAGCTAGAGCATTTGTTGGGTATGTTGATGGCTTTAGTCAGGACCCTAGGTTTTTTGACAGCTGTCAGAGGAGCTATATTAGTGGTTCAACAGGTAGTGTAGCAGTGAAGAAGGCTGAATGGGGTTTATTTTCACATCAAGTGAATAGATTGGTAATACTGCCATGCTGCATAAAGGAGGTGCTGCACTCTAGATTGTGTCATCCGTCAGACAAACTGTTAAAATGAATTCCCATCTGCTTTAGTTAGAGGTAGCTGATGCATGTCAAAGGTCCCTTGGAACCTATCAAAAAGAATTGGGGGGGGGGGGGTCTAGATGTCCTGGCCAAATTTACAATTGTATAAATATCATTCAACTGTCACTTGAAAAGATGCCACTAAAACAATGGGACTTCCCTAGTTATCAAAGGATGGGTAAATTAAATAAATAGCTACAAGACTATGATGAGTGAATCTAGCCTTAATTTGACATGGTTAACTTCACAGTGGTGCATGGCATTTGTATTGCATTTTACAATAATAGAGAAGTTAGAAATGGGAATTACTGGCAATCTTTTTGACCTGCTATGGTTTTACAGCCCTTTTGACATTTATCAAATTACAGCATTTGGCAGAAACTGATAGCTGTCAAACTATTTTCTGTGAACACTGTAGCTGTCTTTGGCAGCTGTAAAAAAAAACAAACAAACTGTGAAACCATGGTGGTTCAGTTTGTATTTAATGAAAAGGTTAGGTTCACAGTGGCATAGTTTGACTTTGTAATGAGCGTCTTGCAGTCTATTCATTTCCTGTAGGGCATTAGCACATTAATATTGGCTTGATATTTGTGAAATTTTACCAATCGTGTTAAGGCAGTTTTGACAGATGTTTCTAAGTGTGTGTGTCTGTGCTCGCGCGTGCATTCATGTTGCAAACCAGCTATACACAACACACCTAGAGACAATTTTCATTATTGCTAGATTACTAACCAGCATGCTCAAAACATCAGCCATGTTGCTTAATACTCGCAATATGATTGTACATTCAAAACATTGACCATCAAATAGTGAAGATGAAAATATCAACTCTTGAATATTAAGTTTTTAGGACAAACCTGTAGAAAATATGTCTGACACCTTAACAACTAATACAGAAAAAAAGAGAACCGCACAATTAAGTGTTGTGTGGCGGGGGCTTTGCCCACATGTCTCCTTATTTGCATACCAACTCCATGGTTGCACAATTGGTTCTACACAGTACAAACTATTCCAGCACACAAGTTAATCATGCAAATATTTAACCAAAAGAGTACAGATGGATTTCACTGTCAGTTGTTTACATATTTATTCAAACAAATTGCATCTATGCATTTAGTAGATCGGAATATCAAACAAATGTTAGTGTTTGCATGTGGGGAGACTGCTATACAGTGTGTGTGTGTGTGTGTGTGGTGTGTGTAGGGTTTTACCCTCTCTATACTGTTCTGCAGTCCCAGGACTGGTAGATTTTATACATAAAACTCCCCAAGTAGCAGGGTGTGTGGGGGAGTGCAGGGGGTCTTCCCCTCCTACACAAAGCTTTGTTTTCTATCATTGAGGATTAATGTTTTTGTATTAGTCATTTTAATGTTTGATTAAATGGTTTGTGTGTGTAACATGCCTGTGTATCATTATAATTTCATATTTGTTTTTTCTTATCTGAAAGATTTTTCAGTGCACTACTCTACTGGATGTGTACTGTGGTATTCTGATGCCAGTTAAATACTGTTAGTGCAACATCAACAGTGTGCTAGTTAAGGAATTGCAAAGGATCTCTGGTGTAAAAGGCATCAGAATGATTTCTCCTAAAAAAGAAAACAAAACAATAGTGATCTGTTGGTTTTGGGCTATGCAATAACTCCAAAAGAGCAATGAAAAATTGTTTACAGTCCACTGTGTAGAATTCACAGCTGTACTTTATTTTTGATTATGTGAGCATTTGTATTGTAACTTGAAGTCCATCATGTGCACTAGAAATAAACATCGACGTTTTGCCATTTAGACCTCTGTATAGTTATGTATGACAAAACGTTTACTGTTTGTTTGACATGCTGTGTATTTGCACTGTATTTTGTTTACTAATGTGATAATTGTGATCCCTGCTAGACAATTCTGATAAGTAATTGTCTGTATATCTTTGAAACTGTAGGCATACATTTTTAGAAATACATGTGTTGGGGATCTTATTTGCTCAGCTGTAAGTAAGCCATGACATCAGCCAGTGTTCTAAATGAAAAGGACACCAGAGGTTTTGAAACCCCTCATCTATTTTGAAGCTTTGCTACCTAGCATACATTCTTAACATTTCTGGCAGATAGCTCTCAAAAGGCTGCTTGTTCATCATTTAATTAACTTGGTATGCTTTGAAAACATCTGTGCCCCCCTGCTGGTGAAAAGCATATTTTTCTCTGTACTGTCAAAGTTTTCATTGTTTTACAGAGGGGAAAAATGCTTTCAAGATTGCACATGTTAGGAAATACTGATTAAGCAAGAGTCTGTAGAACAAATCAGTGGTTGCTGTTAATGGCAAGCCTTGAACTGTCTACTGTACAAGTATAATCTTGAGTTAAGGCATGGGATCACGGAAAAATGCACCTAATTTTTCTTACTGAACTAATTCAATAGGAGTGGGAACATGGTGAGAAAGAGGTGATGGTTCTTGTAAAAAGTGAGTCGCACTGTAATCTGGCATACTTTTTCTAAAGCTTGAGGTACGTAATGTGTTAACCTGCTTCTGGAGTGCCTGACTAATATTTTTCTGTCATACCAAAGTTACAAATTAATCCTTTCAGTATTTCACACTCCCCTGCTGTTCTACCATGAGGCAGAATCTGCATTATTTTATCCTGACATACTCGACCCTTTGACCTTAACCTGCTTGAACTCTAGAATTCCACTTCCTGATTTAAATGTCTGAGTGATGCTTCTTAACTGGTTTTGTATGTGGGAAAGAAAACTGGATATAGGAAGAATATGCAGTGACCATATTCATGTTACAATGAAAATAACTGAGAGGTGGGAAAACTTGTTTCTGGTATCTTTAGCCTTGCATTATTGTTATATAAACAACTTAGTTTGGTTTCTGGTGTGCTGGATTGGGGGGTATATTCTTCTTTAAAGACATATTTTCACAGTTGAAGTCCTCTGTTAAATGTTTGTAGCCTGGAACTATATTCAGATCTCACCCATGCATACAGCAGTATTTATGAAAACCAGCTTACACTCTTCACACAGAGACTGTTTGAACCTGTAGCTAAAATAAAATACTCTCAGTGCATAGCAGTGGTCCTTAACCCAAACGTACAGAGAAACAGAAAATGGTAGGCTTCTGCAAGTTAGGCTGCTACAAAGAATGCATATTGAGTGGGTATGATTCTGTTGGGGAGCTGGCTATTTGGCCACAACAGCACTGAACATAAGTATTGCTAAGACTACTTGGAGATTGCCAAGAATGATTGCCGATTTTGTATAAATATGTTTACTCACACTTTTTGGTTTCATTCACTTTATATTTTTTGCAGGCTTATTAAGCTCCAAGTGCTGGAGATTTAGGCTTAGACCGCATATCAGAAGCTGAAGCCAGTAGATCGCATGCCTTTGTTTTTTTGACAGCTTCCTGACTGCATGTGAAGGGATACCATCATGAATATTTTAGCCAAAAACCATGTCTTTCATAGTTCTGGCAATGATTGCATAATATATATCTGTGTTGCTGATGTGCTGTGCTGTTTAATTTTATTCTAAACCACATCACTCTCCCTTACATGATACAACCTGTGTGCCATCGCTGACTTCGGTGCACTCCTAAGATCACTATTTCATTATCACTAGTGCAGAACTGGCTAAATGTTCATCTTTATTGCATTGTTGTCCCAGAGGATGCAGGCTTAAGTTGTTACAAATCTGCCCCATGTGAGCATACATACAGCATGAGATAGGCAGATATTTAGAGTCTGAAAGTAATTGTTTGCTGCTGACGTCAGTGGACCTCTCTCTGTTATTTTTCATAGAAGGCCAGTGTTGTGAGTTACATGTAGCATTCACATTGACGGGAGGATATATTGTTGTGTTTCTGTTTCCTATAAATGTGTATTGCTCTGTTAACAGTATGTTAAGCCTAGCATCCTGCACTTGTCTTAACCACTGGTTGAAATGGGTTGAGGAGTACAAGAATACTGTGTACCAATCTTTACAGCAGGACTTCATATCATTCCACATGGTGGGTCAGTCCTTTTCCCTTCTTTATCCTGCACTGCACACTACCTACTTGTCAAGCAAAATTGCAGCTTCTTCGCATAATCCTGCTACAAATACCAGTGCTCTTCTATAAAGAGTACAGTAACTTCCACTCCATATGTTGCATATAATACGGAAACAGTAAAAGACAAAACTAAAGTCTAAAAAATACATTGGTTGCTAAGGCAGGACACTACATAGCACAGTTACTCAAGCAAAACCGTGCAGAAAAAGTACTGTAGAAACCATAACTACTAACAACCAAAGCTAATAAAAACAATTCAGGGGTGACCTATGGACTCCACATTTCCCTGATAATGGCAGTGTGGCATACTGGGCAAAACCTTGTCAAAAGTAATAGTTTCTTCTGCAGAACTACCCAATCCATCCAGAAAATATTAGCATGGCTCATGTTCCCAGTAAGACTGACTTGCCTTATGCCTGTCCATACTTTTAATATTAGAATTGTACTATTTAAGAGCAATGCTAAAACTGCTGAACAGACTCTTGAGTCAGTGATAGCATTGTTCATGCAAATCTTTACTCTTCATTCCCAAAGATGACCGCCTTCATCACTAGGAAAGTTCTTGCACATGTCTGCAGTTAATTTCTGACCAGTGAAATTATCCTGTCTGTCCTTAACCTTGTACATATGTCATTCCAAAAGTGGGTCACCTCAGCTTCAGGGCAGGATGTTTGTCCCATCTCTTACTGTTGCATTGCAACAGACACTACAGACAATTCTCCATTCTCATTTAGCAGACTACTGTAGCAGTGGGCGTGTGTCATGGATCCAGAGGTTTCTCTGACAAAATCTCTCCAGGGGTTCTGAATGAATTTGTCTTTGCTGCAAGAGTTTGGACTCTGTCTTGGATCATTACTGGGCCTAATCCTACTTTTTATTCATTAAGTGACAACACTGGAATTACCTAAATTTCCAATTCTGCTGTTTGCATATAATTGATTCTGTTGGCTTGTTGAATCAGTGAAAAATTGTATCCAAGAAGACTGCTGATATTACTTAATGACCAAATTGGCAGTAAAGATAGAAAGTCAACTACTGTGATGTTTGAAACAAGTCAAAGACTTGTCTAGGTTACAGGTGAGCGATCCCTGAATAAGTCAGTTATGCAAGCCCCACAAACATCTAGAGTCATGGCTTCATACTACCTTTCTATTTAAATTCCTTACAGAATTGGTTATTGAATCCTGGAACAGATTAGGTATAGTTGTAAAATGGCAAGTTTGTGTATCTCGGAGGCAAGAGAAGTTAGTGGGACATTATCCTCTGATTCCAAAATGGAGTGCAAATTACCAAAAATAGTTCTTGAATCATCATCTAATACCTAAATTTACCGATTGAGGTGTTTTGCTGGAGACTTCTGCCATTCAGTGCAGGAGCTACATGTCCCTTTCTACCTTCATTATATGAATTCCTAATTCTGATAAATAACTTCATACCTTCCCAACTCATAAATTGATAATCACCTTGCATAGTGATTCTGTTGGATCCCAAGAGCAGACGGAGGCATAATTAACACTAGACAGATCTGCATTTTGGCTGGGATAGGGGATTAAGCATCTGTATAAGTTGCCCCTGAATAATGGAATCTGTTACTTGCTCAAGTTAGAAATTTCCAGAGTTTCTCAGAATATAGTTTGAAGTTTCAAAACTGCTATACATTCCTGTACAGATGTAACCATAATAAACCAGTGGCCATTGTATAAGCATAAATGAGAAAGGTCATCTCCCAGTTGTAATAAACCTTCCATACATTGAATAGTAAGTCTCAAGGTAGGTTTCTTGCTTCTTAGCAGTTTTACCCTGACCCAGTCATATTCCACCCCAGGGGGTTTTACTCCCAAAGTGTAGCACCTTGTAATGTTTATTCTTCCAGACTTGTATCTCTACCAATCTGCATTTTTCCAAATGACAAATATTTTAATCCCATCCAGTTATTAACATGATCTTCACAATATTTGAGTATTTCTTAATGTTAAGCAATTTAGTTCCTTCACCTTCACCTACAGTTGTTCTGCTATTTTATACAGTGGTCTCACAGATCTTTTACTTGGTTTTAGGAAAAGCATGCTCAACTCTCTCCTCTTCATGATGCCTTCTCACTAAGCAGGAAATTCATTGTCCTCTATGTTTCATCTCTTTAGTACATGCATTAAATTACATCAATCTGCTTGTAAATCACTACATATATAAATCTTTCTAGCTTAGCTCTGTTCTTTTAATAACCCCTCAAATACCTTGCAGTATAAATTTCCACCCCAGCTATATTTATTTATTTATTTAGCATTTTTTACTGGGATGGTCTGTCTTGGATGAAAAGTGTATGCATTTTCAGCAGAAGCCTGTGGAGAAAAGCTCCATGTTTTACATATTGAGTAAAATAATAGTATACATGATACAACAGAAAATGGTAAGTGAAGTACATGTTCAATATCATTGTATAATTCAGCATAGTGTGGCTTTGTATTGGATATCACATCAAATTCATTAAAAGAGAAATAGAGACAAATGTGCACATGGAAGATGGCAGAAAAGAATATCATAAATCCTACAAAATGATGACATGTAGTACTGACAAAGTTATTTGTTAGCATAACGCATGCAAAATATTTTTAGAACTAGTGAGAGTCCAGTAAGAATCAGTATAGAATTAGATATTTAGTTATTTAAATACCTTTACTGTACAAAATTGTTGCTTGGTTAGACCGTTTCCAGTCTCAGCCTAGTGGTTGCTGAATGGTATAGCAATAACCCATGGCTAGTTGTGGGTAGTGCTGGATTTAACGACGGTTGGTATGGTCTGGTCCGGAGTCAGAAGCATGAGGCAACCAGTTAGAAGTGGAGGAATATACAGAAGTGGATCATCCCCACTGCTCAAATGACTCGCAAACAGGTCAGAATGAATTCTAGGTACTAAAACTCGCTTAAATGATTTTTCTCGCAACGAAAATAAAACAAAGCACTCAGAATGCTCAAAATAAATTTTTAATTAAATGAAATGTCCTAAACTGTGACATATTGATTAAAAATATTCATAACAATTACAAAAACATTTGAAACAATATCCGACTCCTATAAAAAAGGTAAAATGATTTTTTTTTGGCTGTGTACCATTTTTTCGCATTACCTAAAGCTATTAGAAGTATCCAAAGTGTATAAAATGTGTTGGCAAGTGTGTGCAGCATTACAGTACAGTTATTTTGTAAAGTACAGTCATTTCAAAGAATATTTCGCAAAGTACAGTCTTTTGAAGAGTTTATTGTGCATTTGCATAGTTTTAAAAGTACCTGGTGTGTGCATGTTTGTACTTTAATTAAAAGGGTCAATATTGCATTATGTTTTGCTATAATATGTGGGCATGGCAGAAGGATTTTGCAGGCCCGCACCACTTGTGTTTGATAACAGTATTGCCGAAAATTGGAGAGTGTTTGAGCAGGAGTACAATATTTTCATACAGGCTGCTTTTTCTGACAAAGACGCTTGTACAAAGGCATTTGTTCAGAGACCATTGAAAGAGTGGTTGTTTGCACATGCACCTGCTGTGTTTGTAGGAGTGGGGGAGAACCGCCACATTGTGGTAAAGGCTGAAATGTGGGAGGATCCTGAGTGCGTAAATGTAAATTTAGAAAAATGTGTTAACACCCAAATGAATGTTCATAGGTTCATACTAGGCTATCTGCCCTAGGGCATTTATAAGCCTAGCCAGAATGTGTTTGGCTTTCGCCACCCATTTTAAATTTATTTTGCTATGCCGTTTTTCGAGGTTAGTATACTGTGCCTCTGTCTAACAGTGACACAGAAGTGATACCCGGGGTAAACCTACGATCTCCCATCCACTCATCAAGATTCCTCTTGAAGAGAGTCAATGAGGGACTCTGCCTAACCTGGACTGGGATTTTATTTCAGAGTGAAGGGAGCCTCTGGGTTATGAATCTGTCCCCCCAGCATGTCCTATTTATTTCAGTGCTGAGGTTCAAGTCTCTCAAGCGCGTAGCTCGATGGGATTTGGATTTTCTGAGGTGCAGCATGTCCATTAATTCCGGGTTGGACATGGCTTTATACGTCAGGCACAGATCGCCTCTGAACAGGCGGTATGCCACTGAGTAGAGCTGGAGTTTCTTTAACCGGGCAACATATGGCATCTGTTTGAGCCCTTTGATCCTCTTGTTGAGGTACTTTTGGGGTCTTTCCAGTTGCTGCAGGTGTCTGGTAAGGTACATCCCAAAAGGGGCATTATATTCAATTATAGGCCTGATGAGGGATGAGTAAAGAGGCACGATGACGTCCCCTGATCTAGATGTGAATCCCTTCATGATTAGGTGGGCTATATAAAATGTTTTTCTAACCACTTTGGCCACATGGTTGTCAAATGAGAGATTGCTATCAACTTGGGTCCCCAGGTCCCTAATTACTTCTTCTGTACTTAATGGATTACCACCTATGTGGTAATTTGTGGGCACTTTGTTTTTGCCAAAGGGGATGACTATACACTTTTTGGCATTTAGCTTGAGGCCATGGCTCTGGCACCAGTTGTCTGTTTCTATGAGGCCCTTTTGGAGGATGCTTGTGTCGGCTGGAGAGTCGATTATGGCGCCCAGTTTGCAGTCATCTGCGAACTTGGTCAAACACAGTCCTTCCGTGTTGGCCTGTACCTCCGAGAAATATATACCGAACAAGAGAGGTCCCAGGACTGAGCCTTGTGGGACACCACTTGTAACTGATTTGGAGTCTGACATGTGGGTTCTGTTCTTGAGCCAATTTGCAATCCATCTAGTGACATAGGGGTTTATATTTAAGCTGGTGAGCTTATCTATAATGCCAGAGTGGGGTATTGTATCGAAGGCTTTTGCGAGGTCCAGGTAGGCTGTGTGGACCACCTTCCCCTCGTCAATGGCCTTGGTGACTGTTTCAAAGAAATCAACCAGGTTTAAGAGGCAGGATCTGCCCTTAACAAAGCCGAACTGGGTAGGATCCAGTGTTTGTAGGTCCCCAATATCTTTATTTATGAGGTCCATGATGATCCTTTCCATAGCTTTGCAGACCAAGCTAGTCAGGCTTATGGGGCGATAGTTTCCAGGATCCGTTGAGGCACCACCTTTATGGAGAGGGACCACTGTTGCTGTACGCCACTCTTTGGGCACATATCCTGTAGTAAGGCTGAGATTGAACAGTAGTTTTATGTTTGGGTTTAGCTCTTCTTGGAGTTCATGTAGGACGCAGCCCGGGACACCGTCTGGTCCCATTGATGCTGTGTTTTTTGCTTTGGAGAGGGCGGCTCTTACCTGAGCATCTGAGATGTCAGGGGGGCAGCACTCTGCTGGAATAGATATTTGCCCTTTTGGTGGGGAGGGGGGGGAGTTTGCACTGAACCTGTCAGCTAGGATGTTGGCAATGTCTGTGGGTTCGGTGTATTTTTTGTCATTCTGGACTAATTCTGAGCATATCTGGGAATTACCACCCAGGTTCCTAACATAACTAAAGAAAGCCTTGTGATTTATCCTTGGTATCCTGTGCAATTTTTCTCTCGAAGCTGGCCTTAGACAATTTTATGTGTGCCCGTAGTTTTTTGCTAATACTGATCAGTGATGCCTTCCCTTTTTGGGATTTTGCTGTGTCATTTAGTAGCTTCCTCCTTCTATTGTATAGTTTGTTTATGGCTGGGGTCCACCAGACAGGACGTCTGCCTTTGGAGGATTGGGTCTTGGTTTTATTTGGGATCGCATGATAAAGGATTCTGCGGTCTGGGCCGTATTTTCCACAAGCCTGGGGGCTTTTAAGGATTCCACCTCAGTTTTGAGGAGTGTGAAATTTGCTTTAGAGAAGTTTTTCACTGTGGTTTTCTGGGCAGGGGGTGGGATCGGGATGTGAATATCCAGTGAGATTAGTTTATGGTCTGATCTTACCAGTGAGGGATACACTTCTGGTCTGGAGCATAGAGTCCCCATGTTGGTGATGATCAGGTCCAGTATGTTTTCCCCTCTTGTGGGAGTGGTAACAAGTTGTTCCATAGCATTTGAGTTTATAAATTCTAGGAACCTTTGGGCTAGGGTGTTGGAGCTAGAGTAATGCTCCCAGTCTATGTTTGGGTAGTTGAAGTCTCCCAATATAATGGTGTTTGGAGAGACCTTCATATTTTCCAGTGTTCTCAGGAAGGCCGAGTGGGGTTCCTGGGTTTGGGAGGGTGGTCTGTAGCAGGCTATAAACTGGAAGGCAGTTTTACCCACTGTTAGTTGCACATGGATAGTCTCTGATGCTTCGTGCTTTGCCACCAACCTGGAGGTGTGGGTATCTTTGATGAATATCGATACTCCCCCTCCTTTTGTGCTTCGGTCCAAGTTTTGGGGCCGAAAAGCATGGTATGAGGTATAACCTGGTAGTGCTGGGGTGCTCTCGGGAGCCCTGAACCAGGTTTTGTTACTGCACAGATATCGATGTTCTCCATGCTAAGGAGAGTTTTGAGTGCGTGCATCTTGAGGTTTAGACTTCTGGCATTGAGTAGCATTACTCTTAGTTTCTTCTCCCTTGTGATACCTATGGAGGTGGGTTTGTCTTTTGAGCCTTGCCTAAAAAAGGCACTATGGGGTAGCAAGAGCCTTTGCCAATATCCGAAAGCCCAGGGGTGACAGGTGCAAGCCGTCCCTAGCGAAGCATCTTGGCTTGTCGAGCATATCATCCCAAGCTGACAGGCATTGGATCCCCTTTGAATGACACCAGTACTTAAGCCAATTTTTGAAATTGATCATCTTGTCTTCATATTGTGGCATCATTCTTGGTGAGGGTAAGATGCTACTCAAGGTCAGGGTCATACCGGCCTGGGGCTACATGCTCAGAGAGCTCCTTTATGTCTCTTTTCATGTAGTCCAGGGAGGTACGTCTCAGGTCATTCACACCAGCATGGACAATGACTGAGTCATATTTGTACTTGCCTTGCAGTGACCTGAGTGCTTGTGTTATGTGGCGGATCCTAGCGCCCGACAGGCTGCTCACCGTGACCCTCTCCTTGTTTAGCCTGGTGAGCGGGACGTCAGTGTGCCTGACGATAGAGTCACCTATTACAAGTGTATCAGGTGTGTTGTTTAGTCTTAAGGGCTGTGACTGTTCGGCACACTGGCTTTGTGAGTTATGTGTTGCACGTGTTTTGTTTTTGGGGTAGCGGCTGCTTGGGTGTCTGCTTTGGAGGTCTCTGCTGCTTCGGCAGATCTTTATTTAGAGCCTCCAAGTATGTTTTTGTGTGATTATGTGTTTTGGTTTGCTGTCGTGGTAGGTCTATGTGAGATTGGAATTGTAGTGAGTGTGGTTTCCTTCTCCTCCTGACTGGTTATGCCAGTACTGAGTTGAGAGAGCTTAGCCTCCAGTTTGGCTATATGGTTGCATCTCTCACATGTGTTGGAATTTGTTGGGAGGAGGAGAGGGTTGTCTGTTTACATGAGGCAGTTGTAACATTGCCTCAAAATTCCCAGATTCACCAGCTGGACCGGAGAGGAGATTGACAAATCACCTTTGGACATGCTAGAATAATATTGGGAATTCCTTAATAATTGAAAACCAGGGCCAGTGGGGAGTGAGGGTGTAGTGCTTTTAATTTTAGTGCAGACTTATATAATTGCTTTAGTGAGCAAGTGCCAGGTAACTTAAGTACAATGTGTTACAGGTAACTTAAATGCAAAAATGACAAACAGTAACTTTCTTTCAAGTGAAACAAGGAAAGAAGTACAGTAAGCAATGCAGATATCACTAGTGATGCACAGAAGCGCTGAGAAGCCGCGTATTAGGTGGAATTAGCGTTCCAGGGAAATAACAAGCAAACAAACAACAAGCATATAAACAAAGCTAGATTCGGCAGGCCTGGATCTAGTCTATGCTACAGCAAACAAGGTGTACCAATTTCAGTACATGGAAAGGCACAAGAAATAAAAAGCATGGTGAGACTTCTGCAGCATGTATAACCAACTTGAGAAATAAGAATAAAACATGCAGATTTGGTGATTTGAGAGATGAGTTGATTAAAGACAGATTTGTGTGTGGTATTAATAATGATACAGTAAGAAGGATTTTGCTTCAAGACAGTGATTTAACATATACCTCTCAACATATTAGCACCAGATATCTGGACAGAGCCAAAAATTATGGGGGGACATTGGCCCCAAAATAGGGACAGATTTTAAATATTGCTCTTATAAACTTAGGGCGGCTGCGGTGGTGCAGTGGTTAGCATTGTTGCCTCGCAGCAAGAGGTTCTCCGGTTCGATCCTCGGCTGAGATGCCTTTTGTGCGGAGTCTGCATGTCCACCCTGTGGTCGTGTGGGTTTCCTCCGGGTGCTCCAGTTTCCTCCTACATACCAAAGACACTCTAAATTGGACTTAGGTGTGAGTGCATGCATGTGTGTGCCTTCTGTGAAAGGTTGGGCGCCAGGCTGGCAACTCAACACTATAAAACTCCACTGCCAATCATGAGTGGACAGGTGATCTGCTGTGGCGACCCATAACTGGAAAAAGCCGAAAGAAGTTCTTATAAACTTAGCTGCTAGAATAATAGGTTTTGTATTAACATGCATTTTTTGAAGGATATGAACCCTGAATCTCAAATGTCTGTCATTATTTAGTGACTTCAGTCCTCAATGTGTTGTCAGAAAATTGCAACTTTTATCAGGAATGGACCAAAAGATAAGCCGCGGTGGTGCAACGGTAGCGTTGTTGCCTCAAAGCAAGAAGTTCTCCCGTTCAATTCTCGGCTGGATTGCCTTCTGTGTGGAGTCTGCATGTCCTCCCCGCGGTCGAGTGGCGTTCGAAAGACATGCATAGAATGGGTGTGCCTTCGTTGAAGGTTGGGTGTCAAGCTGGCACCTCGGCACCCGTAAAAAAAATCTACTGCCAATCATTAGCGGACTGGAGTTCCGCTGTGGTGACCCCTAACCGGGAAAAGCCGAAAGAACAACAACATCAGGAATGGACCAAAAATATCAGCCAAAAATTTGGACAGTTGAGAGGTATGATTTAACAATAAACAAGGCCATTGAGATTTGTCAGATATACAAGCTTACATAAAGGCACACAAGTATACTTACAAATGAGAAAGTAAGCTTTCTAGTACCATCCAGAGCTAAAGACCAAAGGGTGTGGTCTCCACAGCAAAACCCAGAGCCGATTCAGTAAGGTCTAAGGTGCACTCAGCAAAGCACAGGGGTGATTCAGCAAACCTGTAGCCAATCTCATATTCAGTTGCCATAATTGTGGTGGTAATCATAGCCCAAACGAGATAAATGCTTACCTTTTGGTCAGTAGTGCCGTTCTTGTAAAAAGTGGAATCATTTCAAAAGGTTTTGTAAATCAAATAAGGTACATTTTTTATTAAAAGGGAGCATACAAAGAGGCAAGTTGATCAATTAGAAAGCTGCAGCCCTACTTTTATGTTGATGGTGTGTGTCTGTGCTTGCTGAAACTGTCATTGCAGTAGGTTTGTGGGCAAAGAACAACATTTTTTGTACTGTTTGGGTTAATGGGAGTCCTGTAGAGCTCAAAGTAGAAACTGGTTCAAAGTGCAATGTTATGTTAGCAGAAACTTTTGCTAGAGAAAAAGCTGCAGAGCAACTTGATTTGACAAAGTTTGCAAAGGTTGCTGCTTATGGTGGTGAAGAAATTTAAACCAAAGACTTGGTAGTGCTTTTATGTTACTGTGCTGGGAACAGCTATGAATTGCAGTTTTATGCAGTCGAGACATGTACAGTCATTATTAGACCTCCGAGACAGTTTGAAAATGGGAATGCTTTCATTTAACAGATACCCACCATGTAAATCTGAATGAGAACAGCACAGATTTTGCCCAAACCTTTTGAGTATGCTGATATTTTCTCAGACAAACTAGACTCCGAGTTATGTACTCCATGAAGTTAGACCCAGAGGTCAGCCCAGTTATCAGACCAGCACAGAAAGTTCCAATAGCTATGCAGAACAGTCAAAGCAGACCTAGACATAATGGTGTGCAGCTAGGAGTAATTTGTCCAGTAGAAGAACCAACTGAAACCAATCTTCCATGGTTGTAGTTCATAAGAAAAGCTGAGATGATATCCGAATATGTATTGATCCAAGAGACTTGGACAAAGCATTGAAAAGACCTTGTGATTCTATGTGCACAATCGAGGAGGTTGCTGGCCTCTTGCCAAACTACACTGCTTTTTCTGTCTTAGAAGCAAAAAGTTCATTTTGGCAAATTTTGCTTGATCGTAAATCTTCATTGCTAACCACATTTGGTATGCCATTCGGGAGGTACAGCTTTTTGAGTGTGCCATTTGGAATAAATTCTGCCTGTGAAGTCTTTCAGCTTGCGATTGAACAAATTTTTTCTGGCTGTCCACATACTGTTTTATAGTAGATATTCTAGTAGGAGGCAATGGTGAAGTCGAACATGATAGAAACCTCAAAGTTCTGGAAAGAGCACATGAAGGGAATCTTAAGCTAAATCAACAGAAGTGTAAATTTAGGTTACAAGAAGTTACTTACGTGGGTTATTTGTTTACCAGTTCAGGTTTACGGCCAGATCCTTCCAAGTAGACAGCAGTTCTCGAGATGCCAGCTCCAGACAGTGTCCAAGTCTTACAATGTTTTTTTTTTTGGCATGGTTAACTATTTAGGCAAGTCCATTCCAGACTTGCATCAACTTTCAGCACCGCTCAGAGAACTGGCACTATATACTATATACATAACTGTAGGCACGGCCACAAATATTGCATTTTTCTGTATTTGTTACAAACCTTTGACTTCTATCTGTCCAGTTTTGAATTTTTCTTTTACTAAAATCTATGAACGGCAGTCCTGGAGCGTTTTGGTTTGTCATGCTCTGTTTTGTTCTGCCATGCTCTGTTTTGTTAACAGTTTGTCTTATGTCTAGTGAATTGCCTATGTTGGCAACTTTTTAGTATGTCAGTTATGCTTTGGAGCAGATGTTCTGTAACATCTACTGCCCAGTTAGCAAAAGGGAAGAGATGTTTTTCCTTTTGTGCCTTCTTGCATGTGCTGTAGCCTTCTTGCAAGTGCTGTATTTAGACACTGGTGGTATAAGAAAAGAGCCTACACATCTGCAGCCCCCAAAAATGATGATTAGGTTGTTTTCTGCACTGCTCTTCATTACGTTTTGTGTTGGCATTATGCTGCATATTGATGTTTTGATTAAAACATGTTTTGTCTTGAATTGGGGAGGCGTAATGTTCAGTTACTGATGTACAGAACCTGGTCTAAATGAATACTGTATACATTCCTAGCCCTACAACCTCAGCTGCTTTTTACAAGTTTACCTTTAACTAGTATCCTGGTAATGAAACCACATGTTTGACCTATGCTGCGTGAGTAACTCCCATATATACCTCTGTGCTACATGCAGACATTACTCTGCCTCGGATGTCAGTGAGCAAAACTGCAAATGAAAAAGTGAAACTGCTGTTGATACCAAGTGTAAGGTATAGTGCTGAAATATTTAAATGCAAAGTGTTGCATCATTCTTGCCAAAGCACTATTTTGGTTCATACTGGCTGTTTAGTAGTGTACATAACCCTTCACCACAGTTTTCCTGTAGCTTTGTCTTCTGAGCTTTACAGCAGCCAACAGTGGGAAGAATTCCAGGGTTGAAAGACTCTCTCTCTTCTGTGCCAATAGGGTCAACAGTGTGGGAGGTCAAAGCTTGTGGAACTACTGGCACTAGTACAGCTCCCAAATTCCCCACCTGCTGCTGCTGCTTAGAACTATTGGCAGCCGTGGTTGAGGTCCATGTGAGACACTACGTCTCCAGGTACTGATGCAGCAAGTTCTCCCACAGAGTGGTCCATCTTATTATGACATCAGCCCAGCCAAGGAGTTAGCAGCCTTATGAATGATACCATGTAAGCAAAACTCAGGGAGTCCACCTGCTTCTGCTGGATACAAAGAATTGTTTTCTTTACTCATTTAATCGTTATTTAATGTCCCAGCTTTTCAACATTCTGAGCAGGCAAGATTATGCACTGTTTCATGAATTTTGTTGACTGTACTAGTAAAAGTTGAAGAAAGGGTGCTGTTTCACATAAGAAGTCTGTACTGACACCTTACCTTGCCCAGGCTTGCAGGTCCTTGTTTTCTCCTACTGTCTGTGTGTTAGGAATGTGCAGGTAAAGTCATTCAGTCTGAACATCTGAAACCCGTGCTGTGAAGTGGAAAACTCGGGGCTCATATTCCATCTGGTGTGTGTGTGTGTGTGTGAAATCCAGTAAGATAAAGTAAACCAGGTGATTCCTTTTGCTGAGGTCATAATAAAGTCAAATTGGGCCTGCTGTAAATATTCCACAAATTCCTCTATATAAATGTCATGTTCAGTATTAAAGCAGTCATCAGCCTTCTGGCACCTGCATAACTCTTATTAACCACATAAATACTTTGCATGTATCCCCCCCCCTTTTTTTTATTTGCATAATTTGCCTGTTCTAAAGCCATATGAATATAGTTAAAAGATGCTTTCTTTAATATTGGATTCATTTAAACTAATGTCTTTCGACTTTTCGTGGTTAGGGGTCACTGCAGCGGAACTCTGGTCCACTAATGATTGACAGTGGATTTTTATGGTGCCGAGTTGCCAGCCCGACTCCCAACCTTCAAAGAAGGCCCACCCATTCACGTACGCACCTAACTGCATGTCTTTTAAATGTCACTCGACCGTGGGGAGGACATGCAAGACTCCACACAGAAGGCGCTCCAGTCGAGAATCGAACGGGAGAACCTCTTGCTGTGAGGTGACAACGCTAACCGAGGCACCACTGTAGTCTGTAAAATACTTACACAATTAATTTTCTTCATAGCATTCCTTTATTAAAGAAGGCACTTTACCTTTTAGAGGTGTTATGGGCATTATTTTGTTTTGCTTTGTGCAGAATATTTTTTTGTGGCAAGATGGCAGGTCCCACAGAGAAACTGTTCTATGTGTTATATATCTGAGTACAGGTTTAAGCATTGTTGCACAAAGTCTGGTTTTATCTTGACCAGTAGAAGTTTTTAATTTTTACATACGGTGTGCATTTTCATTGTTTGACTGCTTGATATGTATGTCATTTGGAGAGGTTCTGCCTTTTACTACAGTTTGTTTATGTTTATTTTGTAGTACGCTTGTTTTAAGTAAGACTACTTTGATATAGTGCTAATTTAGTTACTGTCATTTCCATGTTCCTTTTTATGCATTTCTGAAGCCTTTTTTGATGATGTAGAGAAGTTTTGCATCATGCTACCAACAACTGCAAAAATAATCTGTGTAGTGTTTTTGAATGATTTCCATTTATTCTCAATTACCTGTTATTACTTTGCCACAATTAAATTTATTATGAAGTAGTAGAAATTCACTTTATTTATTTATTTATTTTTATTTATACTGTGTTGACCAGGTTAGTCCCAACAGGGTGAAGACCGCTTTTCTGCAAACCCCACGGTAATATTCATACTGTTTTAAGGGAAATTTGGACAGGGCACCTGGAAGTTTTCCCTACCCTCTTTAGGCACCAAGGGATTTTTTTACATGCACCTTTGCCACCACCAGCTAATTTAAAAGAAGGCTTAGTTTATACGTATTTGTATATAGTTCAGATTAACTTTTTTGTGTAGGATAGTGAACACCACATTTAACACAGCGATGTTTAAATTTTCATCATTAGTAATTCAGTAGTATTGAAGTATGTATTCTTTCTCACTTTAAGTATTAGCACATTTTTGTTTAAGTTAATCTGCATTAGTTTTGTATTGCGTGATTTTAGAAATACCGGATAGAGGCATTCTTTCTGCTCCTGCCTTTCTTGGCTAAATATGTACCTTCCTTTATTTCCTTTGACGTGGCCAATTAAAAAGAATTAGACGTGTGTGTGTGTGTGTGTGTGTGTGTGTGTGTGTGTGTGTGTGTGTGTGTGTGTGTGTGTGTGTGAAATGCCCCAGTTGCTTTATACTGGTGGCGGGTAGAGAATACTCCGGCTTGAACCATGTACATTGGGTGCAGGTGGTAAGGGCCTGAATTCCCTACCCACCACCATTTGCAAAAAATGTGCAGTTTTTTGCCTCATATTTGTTATTTTCCTCATAAAATCTGTGGTTTCTGTGTGTTTGTTTTTTCTTGCAAAGTCAGTAGTGCTGTGATGCACTGGTAGCATTGTTGCCTGACAGCTGCAGGTTCTTTGGTTTGATTATTGGCTGGGTTGCCGTCTGTGTGGAGTCTGCATGTCCTCCCATATTACAAAGAACATGTGGCTGGAGTGTTTCTCCCTGCTCTGCTGAAAATTGGATTTTTTTCTAAGTCAGACTTTCCTGGTTAACAAATGTTAAATAAAAATAACAGGCGTTTTGAATTTCAGACTTCATATTCTTCAGAAAGTACATGGTAACACAAAACCTTTTATTCTAGCAATTTTCTAAGTTTATAACATGGATATTTGAAATTTGTCCCTATTTTTGGGATTGTACTCCCCTATTATTGGCTTTGTCCAGTTTTTTGTGCTAAGGTTAATAGCTATGGTGAGAACTGAATTCACTGAATATGTTTGGGGGCTGCATTCCCCCATTATTGGCTTTGTTCAGGTGTTTTGTATCAAGAGGTTGACAGCTATGGTGAGAACTGAATTCACTAAATGGTAGCCATTTAAGTTTGTCTTCCTCTCTTTCGCAAAACAGATGATTTTGGCATAGTGGTATGTTGCTCTGACTGTTTTGCACAGGGTCCCCTGGGTTCAAGACATGGCAGTGAAATGTATGGTGATAACACATTTTATTCTAGCAACTTTCCAACATTATACAAGCAAGGTTTAAAATGTATCCCTGGTTTTTGGGCTTTTGTCCCCCCCCCCCAGTAAATGTTGGCTTTTTCCAGATTTCTTGTGCTGCAAAGTTCAGAGATACAGCTGAGTGTCGAGTAGATTTTATAAGGAACTGAGAGCTGCAGGGGAACAAAAGTTTAGTGCTGCTTATGCTAAGTCTGCTTGCATTGTTAATAGCACAACAGGTAGTGTACTTGCTTCTGATGCAGAAGGCTGTGGGTACCTACTACACTAGGTAGATGCATTGCTGATACTGCACTGTGTTGTAAAGGGGGTGGATGCTGCAGTCTTTTTTGGCAAAGATACCAAGTAACTATGAACCTGTTATCAGTTTGCTATCCATTCCCTATTGCGATAGCACTAGTTTATCATTTTTTTTAATGCAACATAGGCAATTTATTCCTCAAGGGCAACGGGCACTTTATTTGTAGATGAAACAATGACATTTAAAGTTGTTTGCTAGCAGCAACCTCTTCATTAGTTACAGATTTCTTTAATGTAGAGTTATTTAGATAACTTACTTCTTCAGAGATTGTGCATATTTACTGATACTGGTGAACTGTAGAAGTTTGAGTAGACTTTTATGATGGAAATGTTCTGAATTGGGCAGTTTTGTCATTTAATGGTGCATGCATTTTGTTTCATTGTTTACTGGAAAAATGTTAAAAACAAATTAAAATGCCCTCTAACCACTGTACTGTATTGTACAAGGAATATAATTTAATAGAATCAGGAAGGTGTATCAAAGAGCACGTCTATGTTTCGTGTTCAAGGGGCCTATGATTTTAAAAATGTATCTTTATCTGCCACTGGCAAAATGTATTTTCTTTGAATGTGGGTTTCAATGCTGTTTCAGTGAATGTGAGTTTCAAGGGCAGTTTTAATGCCAAGTCTATTTTAATTGTGAGACTGCATTGCTTTGTTTAGCAGAGATCTATTAAAGTTTGTGCTGTAAAATGCAAAATGAAATCCAAATCGTTGCAGAAGTAAAGCAGTATGCACATTACAGTGTTTATGGTAAATGGGGCGAAATAACCAAAGAATGGGACATTGGAATGGCTGCAGGGGGGAGGCTCCATTAGACTATGATTTTGTGGGGGGGGGGGGGCAGCAAACTAAAAGATGGCCCCAGCTTAACTATACCTCTCAACTGTCTAGATTTTTGCAGAATGAATAGATTTTTGTTTCTTCTTTTTGGTTTCTTCCTCATAAAATTTGTGGTTTTCTGGCAAATTATTTAGGAATGAAGTCACTAAATAATGACACATTGAGTTTCAGACGTCATAACCTTTAGAAAAATGTATGCTAAAGCAAGACTTGTTATTAACTGTCTTAAGTTTATACAAGAGCAATTTTTAGTACTGTTTGTATGTTGCCCCAATATATTTGGCCTTGTCCAGATTTCCTGCATAAGAGGTATGTGCAAATCACTTTATAGAATTGGGAATATCCAAACCACTCAATTGCCCCCAATTTTGGCTCAAAATGATGCTCTCCCCCTAATAATCCCTCCACAAAATGGCAATTTTTGGAAGAAAACTTGGAGGGTTTACAATTATAAGTAACTGTAAATGATCAGAGTTATAGATTACTTTTATTTCAGAAATGCATGTAGATGCTGTTATTTTTTCAGCTGCTCAAGTTAACAGTACTAATATTAAAAATGTGTCCACCCCTTTGACAGGTTCCCAGCTGTATTGTGTGGCATGTTTATATTTTTAGCATCACATTTTTGGTCTGGTTTTCATAAAATTGTGGGGTTTTTTTTGCAAATTAGTGGCAAATCATTAGAGTCTGAAATTTGAAAATAATGGCAGACATTTGAGTTTCAGATTTTATACCCTTCAGAAAATTCATACTAATGCAAGACCTACTGCTTTCTAAGTTTTATAAGAGCAATATTTTACAAATTGTCCTTATTTGTGGGCCTGGGTCCCACTTCTATGTATGGCTTTGTCCAGATTTCTTGCTCTGAGGTTGAGAGGTATGAGTGTCAGAGCCATCACCGTCAGCCAGCGAAATTTCAAATTGTGACATACTTGTTGCACCCCACTCCCCATTGTAGTGGCTCTGGATGCGTCCAAGCAAGGCAAGGAGCAGTTATGCAGTATAGGTGTGCAGAATATTCCCCCATCCAATGTAGACCACAAGTATGACCGTGGCTTTTCATCTGTCCTTGATTTTGCAGACTGTTCTGGTTTTCTGTCATATTTTTATACTGTGGATTTATGCTTCTTATTCAGAAAATGCATCCGCGGTGGTGGTGCTGCGGTGGCGCTGTCGCCTCACAGTAAGACGCTGTCTGGTTCGACTCCTCAGGTAGAGTGTCTTCTGCATGGAGACATGCATGAATCGGCGTACCTTAGTTGAAGGTTGTGCGTTAGGGTTGGCAACTCAGCACGTAAAAATCAACTGCCAATCATTAGCGGATCGGAGTTCCTCTGTGGCAACCCCTAACAAGGAAAAGCCGAAAGACACAACAACATTATTCAGAAAATGCATGCTGTTGCAGTACCCTTTTGCTCTGTGTTTAAGTAGCAATGCTTTAATGACCATCAGGTAAGCTGGTCAGAGATTGTAAGATGCAAGTAAGCTTTAATAAGCATACTGTTAATACCAACACTGAAAGCCTTTTCATTGTTGCCATGCAGAGAATATTTACATAACTAGATAAAGTATAAGTCTTGGGTATTGAAATGCATATGACAGTATTACAGGATTGCAGTATTTTCAGAAGCTCATTACGTTTGTTAGAAAGTATGGTCCATAGCTTGTGAAGTAATCCTTTAAGCAATTTATCTTGAGCTTGTTTCTTGTTTGCTGTTTACTTTGATCATGTCTTCCCCATGAAACAAATGCATAGTTGTTGTCAGGCAGCAGGTCTTATTTGGATAATAAACATGTTTAGAAGTGGGGGTATCACACAGAGATTGCTACTTTAAGCAGGTTACTTGGTAATTTTATAAAGCTGAATATAAATTATAATTAGAACTGCAGTGCAAGGAGAAATGGTTTGAGATGAGTGCTGCTTTTTTTTTTTTTTTTTGTACTCTATTTTGACTGGCATTCCAGTAATGTATTTAAAAAGTAATTTATTTTTTCATGCATCACAACCTTTGTGCTTCCATCTAGATATTAAGTAAGTTGTCATGTAGCCAATGCATTGAAATATTTTTTTTCTTCTACACTTCATTTTGTCTTGATTGGACTTTCGTAATGATTGGTTGGCACCCAGGGCAGCGTATAAAGTTCCAGTTGTAGTTTTGAGCATAGCTCCACCCCTTTCTGGTTGGCCAAACCCCTTCCCATTGGCCCCACCCATTCAGCTGTCTCCTGCAGCCCCCCTTTAATTTGAAGTCACCAGCCGCCACTGCTTATTTTTGTTTTCTGCTGCTACAGTACATTTAATGTGTTTGTAATATGACTCAGCCTTTGCACAAGAAGTCCTATTTTTTCTGCATTTACTTATAGTGACAGTGCTGAGTCACTGTCTTCTCAAACAGCCTGTGTAAATAGTGTCATTGTTTTTTATTATATATACTGGCTTATTGTGGTTATGCCTTTAAAGGTGAGCTGCTTAAAATTTAATCCGTGATTCATTCAAGTCTTATTCAAGGCAAATTAGCCAAGTTATAGGCTTTGGTTTTAGGTTCTTGGTTATCGTTTTTTTGCAAGTTCAAATAATTTCTTGCATCATAAGCGTCTTGTGTATCAGTTATGTTTAGTCTTCTGTAACAAATAGATGACACTTCATAGACCTGGTAAGACCACTTCAAGCAAATTCCAGCCTTTCAAACTGTCTTCATAATTTTCTGTAGTTGTATGAATAAAGGTCCATTTATGTAGTTATATGAGAAACAGCAGTGCGTAACTACATTCACTGTTTATTGTTGTTTATAGCATTAAATCTGCTCTTGTGTCATATAGATATATATATATATAATGATTTTTTTTCGGCAACTAGCTGTGTGGAAAGTTTCACTGCAGCTGTAAATGTGCTTAATAGTGCTTTACTGGCTTCAGTATAACATACTCCTACTGAAGTTGTGGTTGGTTGGATTATTTATTTGTTCATTTATTCATTCATTTATGTATTTATTGACATTTGATTACTGGAAAAGTTCGACTGGGCTAGGAGCTCATTTTCAGTGGAAGCCCAGGGAGTAAACTCTAAAGTATTACGAAACATTTTAAGGATAATAAATGTACAGTCCTTAAAAATAATTGAAAAACAATACAGTTTAATAATAATATCAAATTAGACATAATGTGAAAACATTGGTTAAGAGTAGTTGAAATTACTGTTGCTTTAAATCAAGTTTACCACAGCTGATGTGCAGTGATCCTGTGGTAATTAATGTTAAGTTGTTGCTAGATAATTCTGTCAAACTGAAATCTAAGCCAGTGTACACACAGACTGTTAGTTGCAGATTATATGGAAGCAAAACAGTCACTATATAAAACTAAATGGAGTGAGGTATGCAGTGGAGAAAAATGCAGATGGAATGTAGGTTTTGAAAGAGGAAACTTATTTGAGTGCAAAAAAAAAAACATGTTTACATCAGGATCTAGGCATGCAACATCAGGGGGGATATATATTTCCATAAGAACAAGATACCTGATTAAGGTGAAAGATAAAAAAATATAAGAAATGGAAGACAGGTCAAATTACAACACTGAAAACTGAAATAAACAAGCTGGACAAAGGTTAAGCGTAGTGTGAGACAAGATAAAGAAAAAAAATTGAAGAAAATTAGATATTGAGCATAATAGGAAACCTTTTTATAGATGCATAAGATGTGGAAGGACTAAAGACATACAAATTGATAAACTCTGTGCAGATTCTAAAATTTATACTCTGGCACCACAGATTATAGATATACTTACAAAATCTTATGCAAAACATTTTGGCTGCCCAAAAGAGGTGATAAGTTGTAGTGATATCCAGTAACCTCAGAAACTAGAATCAAGTTAGATGATATTGAAAAAGAGCTGGATCCAAGCAAAGCACAGAGAGGAGATGGAATTAGGAATAATGACCTGAAAACACTTCAGCAAGAAGTTGTGGTACCATTACATCTGTTATTCTCTAGGCCCTTACTTGTTTAGGTCGTATCTTTCAGACCTAACTTTTTCATCTGAGATGTTCTACAGTCTTTATGCAGATGAAATTGTCTAAACACCACAAAGGAAGCTCGCAACTCAGCTGGATACCAGAATTTATTGAAATGCAACAAGGAAATAACGCTTGTAATCCAATGCGTTTCATGAAATCTTCAGAATCAGTACAAAAACACACAGTTAATGCTTGTTCTAGTTATACCCTGTCTAATTGACATAATTAGTTAAGTACCAATCAGTAAAGTCAATTACTAACTAACAAGCAAGCTTATTTTAAAAAACACATACAAACAGTTCTAAAAATCAAAAAAGAATTAACTTTCAATTTAATTCAATTTCCATTAAGCCAGTATTGAAACAGATCAGCTAAGTTATGAGTATTAAGTTTATTTACCCATTACAACCATTAGATGGCAGCATACAATGTATATACTTTGTGCACATATATTTTATTGTTTTAGAGCTGTGGTTAACTATTTAGACTGTTTTTAACCTTGCATACAATATAGTGATATTTTTATATGCAAATATGTCCTATCATACAAATTTTATTAACAATAAATTGAAAGTTAATTCTTTTTTGATTTTTAGAACTGTTTGTATGTGTTTTTTAAAATAAGCTTGCTTGTTAGTTAGTAATTGACTTTACTGATTGGTACTTAACTAATTATGTCAATTAGACAGGGTATATAACTAGAACAAGCATTAACTGTGTGTTTTTGTACTGATTCTGACGAAGATTTTCATCGAAAACGTACTTGGATTACAAGCGTTATTTCCTTGTTGCATTTCAATAAATTCTGGTATCCAGCTGAGTTGCGAGCTTCCTTTGTGGTGTTTAGGCAATTTCGTTTGGTTATTGGTCTTAATTCATTGCCTTCATCTCTCTTTTTTGGCTTTATGCAGATGACCTGAAGTTGGACAAACTGATTATGTGTGTTACAGATAAGGCATGTCTGCAGAATAATAACTAAATTAGCCATTTGGGCACAGGTGAATAATATGCTGAAAAATTTACTTTTATTTTATTTTTAGTTTTCCATTTGTTTGCTGGGATAGTCCAGCTGGGTAAGTAGCCTTTTTTAGCAGAGGCCCGAGGAACAAATGCATCAAAAACTAAGCATTTGAGATTTGAGAGACATAAATTGAAAGGTGAATGTTTAATATAGCGCACACTGATTGAAATTGTAGACTCATTTAAGGACCTGGGTATATAGGTAGATCCATCTACAACTTTTTCTAATCATATCAACCAGCTGGTTAATGATCATTATAGAACCGTAGGTTGTATAAAAATATTTGTAAACTCTAGGAAATCAAAAGTAATGGTCATTTTTAGTTACATTAGACCCAAACTTGAGTGTGGAATAACAATATGGAAACCCTATAAGAAAAGAGCATGAATGAATTGGAAAGAGTACAGCAGAAATATACTAAGGGCCTCCATGGATGTGAAAATTTAAGTTGTTAAAGACTAAAATATCTGAACTTTTACCATGTCTCTTATCGATATCTAAGAGGAGATCTTATTCAGGTATACAAGGCATTTTGAGACTGCTACCTTTGGGAATGTTTGGGGTTATCAAACAGTAGAAGAGAATCATCAGACAACCTATGTAGAAGATTCTATAGGAATGAGAAGTGTACTAATTGGTTGTCTGACAGAGTAACTGATGCGTGGAACAGACTACCAAATTGCATGCAAGTACTAGTTTAGATATTTTTAACAGCCGGGACACTTATGGGAACAAATGTTTTGGTATATTGGCAAGCTAGAAAGGCATTAATGCCCTTGCTTGAAATATTTGTATGTACATATGCATGCAAGAGTACTCCTTTCCTGTAACTAGTCTAGTCAAGATACAGATTTGTTGTATCAGGACTGTTTGTAAGCTTCTGAGCAGTGCCAAAAAGTCTACTCTAAAGTTTTTCCCTTAGGTCTGCTAGTTTTGTCCTCTTCTGCACTTTTACTAGCCTATTAGTCTAGCACTTTACCAGACTTCTTGTTGTAATTATTGTAGCACACAAAATGTTCTACAAGGAAACCGCTCCAGTACTACTTATTAATGCCCACACCTCCAGGCATGTCTAAAGGTCAGTTCCCTGTGTTTTCTTCTTTTAATCTGGGGAACATGGGCATCCTTAGGCAATGTAGCCACTGCCTCATGTACACTGACAACCCTCTCCTCTTACCTCCCAACACTCAGACTTGCGAGTGTGCACTTGTATATCCAAATTTGGAAGCCACATACTCTCCAGCCAAGACCGGAATAGCTGGTCAAGAGGAGAAAGTCAACACTTGCACTACAGCACATCACATGGAACACACAGCCCTGCAGAACACACACTGGCACTGCCTTCACATAAAAACACAAAACACACATGCACCTTCGCGGAGGCTCTCAGTAAAAATCTACCCAAACAGCAGAGACCTCCAAGGCAGAAACACACTCGACCACCACAACACTAATCACATAACTCTCCTAAACGGTGTGCCACGCAACCAAAGTCCCTAAGGCAAAAAAGCATGCCCAACACTAGTCATAGGTGACGCGATAGTGAGGCACACTGATGGTCCCACTCACTAGGTTGAATAAGGAGAAAGTAACAGCTGCCTGTCAGGTGCCAGGATCCACCACATAAAGTACGCACTCAGGTCCCTCAACAACAGGTACAAATTTGACTCTGTCATTGTACATGTTGGTGTGAATGACATGAGACGCACCTCCCTGGACTACATGAAAAGAGACATGGAGGAGCTGTCTGAGTATGTAACCCAGCCAGGTATGATCCTAGCCCTAAGCAGCCTCCTACCATCACCCAGAATGATATCGTAGTACAATCAGAAAATGATCGATTTCAACAATTGGATAAGTTTCTGGTGTCATTCTAAGGGGATCCAGTATCTGTCTGCATGGGATGACATGATTGACAGACCTTGATGCTTTGCCAGTGATGTCCTGCATCTTTCACCCCTTGGCTTCTGGATACTGGCCAAGGCTCTTGCCACCTCTATAGTGCCTTTTTTATGTGTTGTTCCAAAGACCAAATTACCACTGTAACAGCTACAAACGGATGCAATCTGAGGGTCATACTGCACAATGCTAGAAGTCTAAATTTCAAAATGCACTCGCTCGAATCACGTCTTAAAATGGAGAACATTGACATTTTGTGCTGTAACAGAGACTTGGTTCAAGGCCGCAGGAAGCACCCCTGCACTACCAGGCAATAACTCATTCCACACCTTTCGGCCCCAGAATTGGGCCGAAGCTCCAAAGGGAGTGGTGTTTCCATATTCATAAAGGATGCACTCGCCTCCAGACTGGCAGCCCAACATAACGCATCAGAGATACTTCAGGTGTAGCTAACATTGGGTAAGACAGTGATTCAGGTCGTAGCCTGATATAGATTCCGAACCATTTCCCAAGACTCGCACTCCACATTCCTTACGCATCCTAGAGAATATTAGGATGCAACCTAACATTCTCACACTGGGCCACTTCAACTACCCCTCCATGAACTGGGAAAAATACTCATGTACTAATATACCTGCCCAATGTTCCCTGGTATTCATTAATTCCAATGCCCTGGAAAAGCTCGTTCTTACCCCCACTAGAGGTAGCAAGATCCTTGACCTGGTCATTACTAAGATGGGCGACTGTTGCTCTACACCAATAGTCAACTCCTCCCTGGTTAGATCCGACAAATTAATCACCTTGGAAATCCACATTCCTCCCTCCCTCCCTTCCCACAAAGGTAACCACCATGAAAAACTTCTCCAAAGCTAACTTTAGGCTCCTATAAACAGAGGTGGCTGACTTCATAGCACCCATGCAAATGGAGAATAGTTGCATGACCGCCAAATCATACACAAGTGCACTGTACAAACACGTACACAAATGCATGGATCTTGCCATACCCAATAGAACCAAGACATTCTTCTCTCAAAAAAGGAAGCCAATCTGGTGGTCCCCTGCCATAAACGAGCTCTACAACAGGAGGAGGAAACTGATGCAGAATAAGGTGAAGTCCCAGGACTAGACAAACTCCCTTATCAGCCTCAACAAAAACGTTGAGATCCCTGATCAAATCCTCTAAAGCTAGCTATGAAAACAGAATTGCAGCAGAAAGTAAAGACAACCACAAGGTCTTCTATAATTATTTAAAGAATCTCCATGGCAATACCCAGATTTGCTCGGAGCTACTGCACAATGGTACCTCCTATAACGAGCCAACAGATTTTGCCAGTATGCTGGCTGACAGATTCAGTGCCAACTTTACCCCTCTCTCCCCCACCAAAGGACCAGCCACAATACCAGTAGATTGCCAGGTGCCCAGTATTACTGCTGCCCAGGTTAAAACAGCACTGTCCAAGGCCAAGAATACAGCTTCTATGGGACCGGACAATATCCCCGGCTGTATTCTATATGAACTACAGCGTGAACTGGCACCTCACCTGTGTGCCCTGTTCAATCACAGCTTCACCTCAGGCTTTGTCCCTACTGAATGGTGCAGTGCTACAGTTATCCCTCTCCATAAAGGAGGAGCAACTACAGACCCTGGGAACTATCGCCCCATTAGCCTGATGAGTCTGATATGCAAAGCTATGGAATGCTGGAATGCATCATCATGGACCTAATAAACAAGGATATAGGGAATCTCCAAATTCTGCATCCCAGACAGTTTTGTGATGGGTAGATCATGCCTGCTCAACATGGTCAACTTCTTCGAGTCAGTCACCAGAGCTGTGGATGAAGGCAAGGTGGTTCCAACAGCCTACCTTGATCTGGCCAAAGCCTTTGATATGATTCCCCACTCAGGAATCCTAGAAAAACTCTAGGCATCAACTCCTATATCACTAGGTGGATTGCAAACTGGCTCACAGATAGAACCCAAAGTGTGAAAGTAGCTGACTCCAAGTCAGACTGCCGACCAGTCACGAGTGGAGTCCCACAGTGTTCGGTCCTGGGTCCTCTCCTGTTTGGTATCTACTTCTCCGAAGTCCAGGCTAACACGAAGGGACTCTGGCTGACAAAAGTTTGCGAACGATTGCAAGTTGCGAGCTATTATTAACTCCCCAAGTGATATTGACACCCCATAGAAAGGCCTTACAGAGACCGATGACTGGTGTCAGTGCCTTGGGCTTAAGTTCAATGCCAAAAAATGTGTCGTCATTCCCTTTGGGGAAAAACCTGGTTCCCATGAATTGCCACATCTTTGGTCCAGTTTACACAGTAGTCATTATAAGAGATCTGGGAACACATGTTGACAGCAACCTCTATTGACCACCACATTGCCACTGTGGTCAGAAAGTCCTATGTGGCATATCTCATTACTAAGGGTTTTCTTCATCAAGATTAGCCCCGCCGCTCATTTCCATATCAGCATTCTCATTGGAAAGCATCAGAGGGTTGTCATTCCTAGTAAGACACTGGATTAGCATGCCACTCCAGTTGTCAGATTCACACAGTACATTCTGGGAGTTGGAGTTGAGTCCACATCAGAAGTAAACTCTTTAGCCATGCTCACAGACTGTGCAAAATGAAAATGCCAACCAATACGCTGGACTGCTCACAAAGTGGCAGCAGATTTAAATAACTGTAGCTCCACCTCTAAGTTAAAGTTACTTTTTGATTACTTTAAGCCAGAGGAGTGAGAGTTAATTCAAAAAATTAATGCACGACAAACTGAGTTGTACAAATGCTTTCCTGAGTGCGTGGTTGTCTGTTCTATTGATAGAGCAGTGCAGTATAAACAAGTCTATGAGAGAGAGCTTTTGCAACAGAAACATCTTAAAATGGATAGAGACTTAAGGGACTTTAAACTTGGAAATGTTTGCACTTGGCCAAGGAATAATACTAACCAGAGTAATGATTTAAGAACGGTTTCTAGCCAGAACTCTAGTACAGTCAAGAGTGCTGAGATGCATACTGGTTTGAAGGGGCAACCCACTAATAATAGCACTGTATCTTTACCTAGTAATCCCTCAAACCTTTACAATACTACCCTAAATAAGGATTCTGAGACTAATACTGCTACAAACTCTACTGGCAGTCGTTCAGATATGACTGTCTGTGAAGATATGAATGGTCTCCAAGGGGCAATTACTTTGGTTCTAGGGAATGATGTGCAAAGGAAAATTCCTAGCAGTATGAATAGTGGGTTGGATGTCAGGAATGCCAGGTCTAGCAGTAGTTCTATCCAATTCCCTTTACCCATTGCTAAGGCACACAACGGACCAGCAGGGACCGGTCACAGAGCAAGGGGAAGGCAAAAAGGAAATTACCAACAGAACAAGGCATAAATCAATCACTGAGAAAGATGGGAAAAGTACACCGAGAAAGATGGGGAAAAGTACACCGAGAAAGATGGGGAAAAGTACAACAACTTGAATGTGTTGAACCTATCTAAGAGATCCCTCACTCAGCATCAGGTGAGTGTGCTAGGGAAAGGGTCTCTCATTTATACTGACACAACATGGTGAATTAACTGATTTAATGTATTGGACATTAAAATGTTTATAAGGAACATCTCACTTAAGTTGCAGTTTGGTAGCAGTGAAGATAATGCACTTTGGTAGCAGTGAAGATAATTTTATGAATGCTAATGTATTTAAGAAACCTAGTTTATATATGCCTGTCTCACATCCCCTCTGGGAAGCCTTTGCTAAACTAACTGAGAATGATTTGCATGAAGTTTTTAGTAGCAATAGGGCTGGCTATAATAGTAATCTGACCCCTATGGAAAAACTGGCTCTGAGATGTATATGTGATAACACCATAGCTGTTAGACCAGCTGATAAGCGTGGCTCCATCATTGTGATGGATAGACATGAGTACTACCGCTCTATGAAGGAGATATTGAGTGATCATTCCTAGTGACAACAGTATAATGTTCACTAATTCGCTTCAAGTGGGTTATTGATAATACTCTGTTGGAATGTTTGAATGATAAAAGAATTAACCATGAGTTGTTTAATTATTTCCTGGTTAATGAACCCTTGATCCATGCTATACAAGGTCAATCCAAGGTTCATAAAGATAGACTTGGACCACAAATGAGGCCTGTAGTGGCTGGTAGAGGATGGGTCACTGGGCATTTCTCCATATTTGTTGAGAAACATTTGCGGCCCATACTGGATAAGATTGAGAGAGTGCTCAAGGATTCTAAACAATTCCTTGGGAATTTATTTGATTTTATTAAAACGCAACCACAAGATTAGTAACCATGGATGTGCAGTCCCTCTTCACAATGATACCTAATGGTGTTGGGCTGGCCTATGTTAAGAGGTATTTCAGTAAGCATGGTGACTATATGACCAAAGTTTACTTGAGTTACTACATATACGCATGAAGCTAGTCCTTGAGAATAATGCTTTTGTTTTTGATGGAACATATTGACAAAAGGATTGCCCATAGCTATGCCAATATGGTTATGGCACTCTGGGAAGACGAATATGTTTTACCAACATCCACTTTTTGATTTGTGGATGACTTGTTTTTTTATTTGGGCAGCTGGGGCTGATGAATTGATTAACTTCCATTTTGAATTGAACTCAAGCACCACTTTCCTCAAATTTCCCTTGGTATATTTGATGACGCAGATTGAATTCTTAGACATAAATTTGGACAGGAGGATGGCTCCTTAGGTACAAGGATTTACCGCAAACTATGCTACAGGAATTCCCTATTACATAGACGTAGCATGCACCCCACCCATGTCTTCAGGAATGTAATAAAGGGACAGGGTCTGTGAGCTTTAAAATTGAATGGAACTGATGATTGCTTTACCTCCCGAGCTTAATTAGCTTAGGGATAGACTAAGAAAGAGGATATGAGAAAGGCGAAGCTGATATCGTGCTGGATACCATTCCTTTTCTCAGGCCCAGTATAACAAAACCGTATTTTTCAGAACACAGGGACATGAATGTTTCACGTGTCCCATCTACTAGATCCAAGAAAATCTCTGTCTCCCTTGGGTATACAAAAGATCCCAGGTTGACAATGGACATCATTAGGAGACGCTGGGGTTTGCTGAACACTGATCCTGATATTAGGATGTTAATAGATGCACCAAGGTTCCTGTACAAGAATAAAAAGAATCTAAAGAGGATGCTGTGCTATCGGGATAACAATAGATTTGATGACAATGTGTTAAGAGGGAGCACGATACCCTGTGGCAAATGCAATTTTTGTAGTTTCATAGACAGCCGTGATATCTTTAACTATCCTGATAATGGGCGTAGGTACAAGTTTAGTGTAGGTGCCAAATGCATGACGTTACATGTTTACTTAGCCTACTGCAGGTGCTGCAAAGCATTCTATGTCGGGAAAACTGATAGGATCAGGGTGCACCTTTACAACATACAATGTGCCTCCATAAACAATGCATTATCTAGGTATGTGATTACCACTAACGCTAGTCATACTTTCAGGTTTATGGTTATTGATAGAATCTTTCCCACTGCTAGAGGTGGTGACATCAGGAACCTAACTGAAACCAGAGAGGTCAAATGGATGATAAAACTAAGGGCTGATCAAGGTAGTGGACGTAATGAAAAGTTCCACTTAGACCTATACTAAAGGGACATAGCCTTAGGAATTGACCTCGTTTTATTTCACATTTGTATGTATTTTTTATTTAATTTTTGATATGTACTTTTTTTTGTATTTATTGCTGTTTTGTGTCTTTTTTTTTTTTTTTTTTTTTTAATATAATTATATGCTCTCTCCCTCTATTTTTATAAGCTCTTTAGCTGTTAACATTTGATTGGCTTAAGGGTACTTTAACTATGTATATAGTGCAGTGGCTCATTCTCTCTGTGTCTATGATCTGATGAAGCAGTAGTGAAAGAGCTTACCAAGTTTTATTTGTTTGGTAATACATTCCTACTTCACCCAGTGTGTTACTCCGTTGGTTTTGTTCTGTCATTAGACCACAATGTGTTTGTTTGGCAAAGAATTGTTCTTGTAGGAATGGGGTGTTGCTATGTGCATCCAATGTGCTAACTCGTATGCCAACATTATGTATTACGGGGAAGAAAAGCATGTTCTTAATCAGTCTGTGTTTTTTAGTTGCATCAAATTATACCGTCGTTTTGTGGATGTGTTGTATTATGGTCTGGGAATGAGTATGAATTACAACACTTTATCACCTATGTGAATGGCACCACTGATGTTTTGTCTTTTACACATACAGTACCAGACTCTAGCACTGATTTCGTAGATGTTAGACTAAATAGAAATGTGTGTGGTAATATTGTTACAACAATATACAGGAAAGCTTGCTGGAGGTATAGTGTCTTATTATATGAGTATGCACCCTAGATGCATATTCCTGAATGTTGTTAAAGGCCAATTTACCAGTCTCTCCAGATTATGCACTATGCATGATGATTGTATTACAAACATGAAACTGTTACCTGATCAGTTTAGGGCTAGAGGCTATAATAAGAGAGAGTCAGTGAACGGGTCCTGGTAAATTGGGGGACTACAGCTAGACTCTATTTCTCTATTAATCAGGGCCAAGGATACAAGGGGAATGAGAGAAGTAAATACAAGCAGTGAATTGAGATTTTACACTGAATTTACAAATGACACTAATTTAATTTGTAATATTAGTAAAAATTGGAATTTACTAACTCTGGCTACTAAGACTGCAGGTATCATAGGATCTAGACCTAGGTTTGGCTTCAGAAATTCAAAAAAATTGAAACTGTTGTGTGACAGAGGGCCACGACTTGATAGGAATCCTTCACAAAGGTTGGACACTTTCTTGTCTTAGGTGCAAGGTGTGCCCGATTTATTACGAAACCCTGATTTCAACAGTCCATGTTTAATTATACATTTGAACCCAGGTTTTATGCTGACTGTCAAACCCCAAATGTGGTTTATTTAGCTACATGCAATGCATGCACTACTTTTTATGTGGGTAAGATGGTGCAGAAATTAAAAGACAGGATTTTAAGGCATTTACATGATATTAAAGTTTTTAATATTAAGAATGCATTGGCTAAGCATGTTAAGGAAATCTGGGACATAACTTCTCATTTAGAGATTTACAATGTGCAAAGGCCAACCCCAGAGGAGGTGATTTGAATAACTATGTAGAAAATTTAGAGTTGAGATGGATTCTTAAACTGCAGGCCAACAAGTTCCCGGGGTTAAATGCTAATTTATGTCTTACACCAGCCTTAAGAAAAAGAAGGAAAGTGGTCCTATGATTTTATTGGTTGTGAGGATTTTAATTACTTGGTGATTGGTTAGTGCATTGTTTAAATTGCTAGCATTGTTTTATGTTTTTATGTTTAGATCTGATGAAGCATTTTGAAATGTGAAAAAGCTTATCCAGGATTTAATAAACTATGTTATATTATTTTTTGGTCGTGATAGCCTTGCTGTTCTTTTGTTTTTTCCTAGATTAAAACCAACAAGAATTGCAATATGAAGTAAAAGAAAAGCAGGCTTATGGTATATTTAGAGAGAAAGCCAGATGAGAAAATTGAGAAGTAAGGAAGTGAGTGAAGAAGGGAGTATAAGGAAGTGTAAGGTATGAATAGGTACTTGTTAACATTTAAGGATATAGTTTATCCTGGGGCTGAGCAAGAACAGAGACAGCTTTGAAGGATGGGAGGGAGGATATTGACTTGATTGATAGACATAAGGAGTTTCAGGCCTTTGCAACATGGTACGAGTACAGACTGTGCCCAGGAGATTTGATAATTTTATGTACAGACAGTAGTTTTTGGTCACGGGGTTGTAAAAACCAACTGGGAACATAGATGTGTAGAACGTTTAGTGCTGGACAAATTGGATGAATTCTGGATTATTAGTCATCGAGTGTTGAAAACTACATAAAGGTCTGTAGCTGCTGCCTTGCTATACAGGCTTGGACAGATTCATATCAGAAATATTTAAGAAAGGAATAAGAAAAAAGATGGTGGGTACCTATGTCAGAAAATATAGAGCAAGTGAAGGCACTGAGACATAGTGAAGGTTTGAAGATTTTGGGGATTAACATATAACATATAATTATGTAGTATTGCAGAGAGAAAAAAATAATTCTAAGGATTATCTTCTTTGGAAGGTGGAGCTTTACTTCCTGTCTTGTTGCCATATATGCCCATTCAGACTATCCCAGTAAACAAATGCAGATAATTAAATATATACGGTAAAGTAAAATATATTTTAAATGAGACTGAGTAGTACTGTGGTGGTCGCCACCTTTTGGAGGCTTTCCCATGTCACTTATGTCTTGCATTCAGTAGAGGCTAAAGCAGTGTATGGGTTCAAGATATTTATTGTACATAAATATCGTCAGGAACTGTAATTGGACCATATATATTTAAGTTAATGGATTCACACATTACTTCAAACACACTTGGATATGTTATCTCCATTCATGCCTGCACTCATTCTGGCTGACTGTACTAAATGGCACTGTTCTTGCACGTGCTCAGTACTTGTATGCACTTGCTACCTAACTACAGTGGCTCAATGGGAACATTACACATAATGATCTACATGCAACAACCTGAAGTTTATTTTCAGTCAAGACCATTTCAGGGCTAATAAGACCGTTGGGTTAGACTTCAGAGCAAGTGATTGGAACTATGATTAAAGGAAGCTGTTATAGCTGCTACTGCTGCCCATAGCAGATGTCCATGTTTCACTGTTGCAGTCATCACATTTGGGTTATCTGCTTGCAGTAGCCATTAGTCAGCCTGATTATCAAAGTCTTGGGTCCTGCGTCGGTTGCGGTCTCATCTTCCATGATGTCTGATGGTCAGGGGTATAAAGCATGCAGCCGACACCATTTTATCAGTCTTTCTTGCCGTGCGGTGCCCGAAGCAGAAGTAGTTCGCAAGTGCCAGTCGGCCGACTTCTGAAATTTTTGTTTTCGAGTTTCAGATCCGAAGTCTTCAACTTAAAGCTAAGTACCCCATTGGGGAAACTTTTTCTTGCTCTTTACCGATGTCAGTAAAAGTTAATAATTGCATTACTTGTGGAAAGCAAATACCTCATATAGATTTTCATTTGTACTGTATTCCTTGCCTAGGCCCTGATCACGACGTACCTTGCTGTCAGTTTTGTGCTTTATTTAATCTGCGCACTATCCATCGTTGGTAAATTTTTGCCTCTAAATATTTCAGTTTCTCAGTTTAATTACCCAGAAATGTCCGTTAGCCATCCGACTACTGGGATTCTGAAAAAATGCAACGATAGACAGAGACAGGCCGCCAAGGCCCAAAACTGGCGACGACACTTCTCCTAAGCCAGTCGCCAGTACTCAGTGAGGTGCTTTCGCAGCCTCTGATACCCGCTACTTCTGATTCGCAGGCCTCTACTGAGACCCATTCGGAGTCCGGTATGCCGCGAGATGCTTCACCTATGGAGCCCGCGGATGTCTCTGCCTTGGATGGGTCCGGAGCTGCTGTGCAGGCACTGGCTTCTGAGGGTGTAGTCAGGCCTACAGACTTGCATATTAAATCGACACTGCCTTCATTACTAAGGCCTAAATCTCGAGCCATGTCTAAAATACCGGCACCCAGGCCAAATGTTCAGGCCCCTGTGCCTAAAAAACAAATGATAAAAATGGCTGAAGATCTAATTACTCTAATCAGGGGTAGTCAAACCCCCCCCCCCCTCTAAGAGGCCTAGGGCTGAGCTTGATTATGAATCTTCTGATCAGGATTCTGTTTCTTCTGACTCTTCTAATGTCCTGGATTTGTCCATACCTACTTATGAGGATTCTGATGCAGAGGATTCCATTTCCTCTGTTTCCCCTCCTGAGGATTTTTTTTTTTTTTGGAGAAACTTTACATACTTTAAGGGAGCTTTTCCACTGGGAAAGCCAGGAATTTTCTGATTCAAAAAAGAGGCTTAGGGATTTCTTCTTCTACCTCAGCAGAGGCCTTTGGCTATACCTCCTGTACTAGACATTGTTGGTGATGTGTTCTCGGAATCCAGTTTGGCCCCTGATTCCCTGCCTCCGGCTTCTAGTAAACGTGACAGATACTACAAGGTTCCTGAGTCCCACAAGTTCCTTTTCAAAAATCCTGTTGCAGATCCAGAAACCATTTCTCAGGGACCCAAGGGCATTAAGACTTCTACTGCTAAAAATCCTACCCCTTCTGATAGAGACTCCAGAGCGCTGGATAAATGGGGTAAAAAGGTTTATACTTCTGCAACCTTGGCAATCAGAGTTTTAAACTGCCAATTTCATATGTTAAAATATCAACAGCATATTATTGGACTGCTTAAACAGAAAATTATGTTGATTCCTGACTGTGTGGAAAATAAAGATTTACAGGATATAATGCATTCTGCTGAACAAGTTGGAAAACTTACTTTTGCAATGTGGTTTTGATTCTTTAGAGGCCTCCTGCAGGGCTGCTGTTACTGGGTCTGTGCTTAGAAGGCATTCTTGGCTTAAGGAGCAATATTTGCCTGATCATGTTAAAGCTAAGTTGTTGGATGCTCCTTTAAATCAAGACTGCCTGTTTGGCAATAAGGCTGAAGAAGTTCTAAAAAATATGGAAGATGAAGCTAAATCTATGCAAACTGTTAAAGATTTCTTACAAGTGCAACCTCCAAGATTTAGTATGCACTGGCCTACTAAGAATTGGTCCTTTCCAGCCTCTTCCAGATCATCTGAAGCCAAACCCAGACACAGCAAAAACCCCAGGTTTCAGTCCCAGGAACTTGAGGGGTGGGCCTTCACTTCCAAATCTGGAAATAACAAGACACCCCCCTATAGTAAACAAGTCTCAATGACTCCCTTTTAAAATTACCAAGCACTTATCATTTAACCTCCCCTTTGGGGGGAAAGATTGCTCTTCTTGCAAATAAATGGGAACTCATAACCCAGGACAAATGGGTTTTAAATGTAGTGTCCCAGGGATACAGATTTCATTTCCACATGTTGCCAACACCAAACGGGTGTCCAGACCTGCCCCCAAATCAGTGGGCAGAGGCTCAAAAACAAGTACTTTCCCTCTTAAGCATGGGGGCTATTCAACTGGTACCAGAAGAGGAAAAGGGACAAGGTTTCTATTCCAGGCTATTTCTGGTACCCAGAAAAGACAAATCATGGCATCCAATCCTGGACCTGTCTACTCTAAACACCTTTCTGGAGATCCCAAAATTCCAAGATACTGACTCTTCACCAGTTACTTCCTATGCTAGGCAATGATGCCTGGTTGTCAACGCTAGATTTAAAAGAAGCATACCTGCACATCCCAATCAGGGAATCTTGCAGAAGATACATACGCTTCAAAGCAGGCTACTTGCATTGTCAGTTTTCTGCACTGCCCTTTGGCTTGTTAGCTGCGCCCAGGGTATTCACAAAGTGTCTGGCTCCAGTTATTGCATTTTGCAGCAAAGAAATATTCAAATGTACCCATACCTGGGTGATTGTCTAATTCAGGCAGAGAACCAGGGCATACTTCTAAATCTGGCATTTGTAAAAAGGGTTCTAACTTGTCTGGGGTACACCATAAATGAAAAGAAATCGCAACTGGTACCCTGTCAACAGATTACATTCCTGGGTGCAAGTTTGAATACAACTGCCCAGATGGCTTTCCTCACGCCAGAGAAGCAAATTCATTTGGTAACTTACTTCAAACAAGTGGCCGCAAAAACCCTGCTATCTGCAAGACAAATACCGCAAGCCTTGGGGTTCATGGCCACCTGCATTCTTTTAATTCCAAATGCAAGACTGCATATGAGGAAACTACAGTGGTATCTAAAAAGTCTATGGAGTCAACATTGTCACAGCCTGGAAACAATGATTCCTATCCTACCGTGCCTACGCCTAGAGTTCCTATGGTGGGCAGAAGCCTGCCACCAAAACAAGGGACTACATTCACACTACCCCCTGCCGCCCAAACCCTAACTACAGATGCATCAGACTATGCATGGGGGGCTCACCTGGCAGGGAAGTGCATTCAGCCAATGGAACCCAAATCAAATGCACCTACATATCAATCAAAAAGAAATGTTAGCTGTACAGAATACTCTGACAGCCTTCAAGGACTACATTCTTCCAGGACAACTAATGGTAAAGACTGACAATGCCACGGTTATGTGGTACATAAACAAGCAGGGGGGTACACATTCCTACCCCCTCTGCAGACTAGCCATGGCATTGTGGAACACAGCCTGGAGCTACCAAGTTCATCTACAAGCTCAATTCCTGCCAGGAAAATTGAATACACTAGCAGACGGACTAAGCAGAAACCTCATGGACCCACACTAGTGGAAACTGGAACCACGGATTTTCAACATGTTGACAAGTGAGTGGGGGAGCCCAGACATAGATCTATTTGCCTCCCTCCAGAACTACCAGTTGGGCAAGTTTTTCACAAGGACTCCCCACAAACAAGCCTGGAAAGTGGATGCTCTGTCCTTCAGCTGGAAAAACCTATCAGTCTACGCCTTTCCCCCTCTGCCTCTACTCTCCAAAGTTCTAATAAAGTCAAACAGGGCAAACCAAGGATGATTTTGATTGCTCCAGACTGACCTTGCCAACACTGGGTACCCCCTCCTGCACAGTGTGTTGCAAATATCTCCATGGCACCTGCCTTAGACCCCTTCCCTGCTGTCTCAGCAGGAGAACCAAATTTTGCACCCTCCACTTCCAACATTGAACCTTGCAGCCTGGCTAATTACTTAAATTCACCTTATCATCCCTCAGCAAACCTGTGATGGATGTCATCTTGGAGGCGAGGAGACCTAGTACTAGAAAATCTCATGCTGACAAATGGAAAAGATTCTGTGCCTGGAACCAGTCTTTAGGGATGAGCACAGCAGCGCCCAATTTACCTCAGATTTTGCAATACTTAACTGAGATGCTTCACAAGGGCCTGTCTTTTTCCTCCATTAAAATTCATGCCTCAGCTATTTCAGCTCACTATAATATAGAACCACCCCTCTTCTCTCATCCTCTGCTCAAGCAGTATCTCAGAGGGACAAAAAACTTTAGACCACCCAGGAGAGCTTCTATCCCTGCCTGGGACCTTAACTTTGTTTTGGAGAAACTCGCTCTACCTCCTTTAGAGCCAGCTGCTACTGCAGACTTAAAGTTTCTTTGCTAAAAGGAAGGCTGTTATCCTTCTAGCTGAAGTGATTCTTGGAAATCTGAAGGCCCTTATGGCAGTGGAGCCTTTCATCATCTTTCATGCGGACAAGGTATCTCACAGGACCAATCCATCCTTCATGCCCAAGGTGGTTTCCAGTATGGCTCTTAATCAGTCCATTCATTTGACAACCTTCTTCCCCAATCCACAGAACAAAGGGAAACGGATTCTGCATTCCTTGAATGTGCACAGACAACTAAGATTCTACTTGGATAGGACTAAATCTCGAAGAAAATCTGAACAATTGCTGGTAGCATTTGCTGCAGGGGCAGAGGGGAAGGCTATTTCAAAACAAACCATTTCTAAATGGATAAGCCATTGCATTAATTTCTGCTATAAGCACCATGGAAAACCTATCCCCCAGGGGATCAGATATCACTCCACCAGGGCTGCATCTACTTCTGCAGCCTTTCTCAGGGGTGTTCCTACCAGGGATATCCTAGAAGCTGCTACCTGGAGTTCTGTGCATACTTTCACCAAGCACTATCATTTACCAATTTTCTCTAAATCCAAAGCTGGCTTTGCTACTGCTGTCTTGCAGGGCCTTATAGCTGGCCCTAATGCTGTATAAACTCCTCCTCCCAACCATAGATTTGGAAATCTACCCAAATGTAATGACTGCAACAGTGAAACACGAAGAACATAGTACAGTTGTGTACACTTACCATAAATGTAGATGTTTGAGTGTATTCACTGTTGCAGTCCTGGTTACCCTCCCTCCAGCCCCCTAGTTTTTTCTGATTATACCTCTCATTTCCTTTACTATGCATAAAAGCCTTTTTGGTGTATTTGCTTTTGGTTGGAGGTATACCTTTGTGTTTTTGTGTTTATTTGCTCCCCATTAGGGGGGCACCTGACATCTGGGGCAAGAAAAATTGATGTAATGGCGTTGGCTGCATGTTTTATACCCCTGACGACCTGACATCATGGAAGAAGGGACAGCAACCGACACAGGACCCAAGACTTTGTTAATCATGACTGAGGGCAAACTGCCAGCAGATTACCCAAATGTAATGACTGCAACAGTGAATACACTCTCTAACATCTACATTTATGGTAAGTGTACACAACTGTACTTTACCCTCCCTCCAGCCCCCCGGACTTCTATTGTCTATACCTCTACTCTTGTTTACTATGCTTAAAGCTTTCTGGTGTATTTGCTTTTTGTTGGAGGTGTAATCTTGTATATAATTGCTTCCCATTATGGGGGCACCTGACATCTGGGGCAAGAAAAACTGATAAAATGACATCTGCTGCATGCTTTATACCCCTGACTAACTGACGTCATGGAAGATGAGACAGCAACCGACGCAGGACCCAAGACTTTGATAATCAGGCCGACTGAGGGCTACTGCAAGCAGATAACCCAAATGTGATGACTGCAACAGTGAATACACTCTAACTTCTACATTTATGGTAAGTGTACACAACTGTACTTTATAGCAGCTATTGCTGTCTTTAACCAGATCTCTGTATCCTAAGCTGTAATAACCATTAGGGCTATTTAGTCAGTTCTTCTTGGTTCAGACATATTTTTGGGCTTTTTATTTTTCAGATCTTAAGTTGTTACCCTATTCTTTTAAAGGCTAGTTTTGATAACTGTTAGAGAATGCTGGGTTAATACAGGTTGTTTTGCAGTGGATCTCTTTAAATTCCTGAATCATAAGCTTTAACAATTCTTGGCTATTTACCATTGTGAGTGGAGTAAAAGATGCTAACTGTCTTGGATTTCTTCAAAGTAACCTTTATTGGCAGACATTTTTCATTAGACATCATCCTATGTAGTAATTTTATGCCATAACAGCCTTATTTATACATACACATATACTAAATGAGGGAGAAGTCTGGGGAAATCGGTGCAAGCCAATAATAGGTAGCCTGTTCTAGTCGAATCAATGAATGTTTGTCCCTTCAGATTTGTGTGCCATCTCCTGATTAATCCAGACTCCTCTTGCAGTAAATGAAGTGGTTCAAGTGTTTTTAACATATTTATCAAACACAGTTCAAAAATTGTTTCTTAAAAAAATGTGTGCGTAATTTAAAAAAGTTACTGTTGGAAATGTCCTGCAGTATCTGTTTTTTATAGGACTTTGCTTTTTTAAATGTCACAATGTCCACTTTTATGGGACTTTGTAACTTGCAGTTTCAGTTTTTGTAATAGAAAGAAAAATAGAGTTTTGCAGGTATTACCTGAGTAACAAGTTAAGGAGGAGAGCTTGTTCTTCAAGTAAACATTAGTTTTGTAATGCCATTTGGAGTCAGCAACTTTTACAGTGGTGGGTGTTAGAATCCTCATGTGTTATGACAGAACATGCATTTAAAATCATTGGGAGTAAGCGGTCTCTGCAGTATAAATAGGTTCATGGGTAGATACTAGGTAGATACTAGGCTATCGACCCAAGGGCATGTGTAAGCCTAGCCAACAAGGTTCCCTGGCTTATGTCACCGAAGAAAGTTTTTTTTCCTTTGCCCTTGTCAAGCAGAGCCACCAAAGTGATCCCTGGGGTGTATTTCCTATTTCCCATCCACTTATCAAGATTTTTCTTGTACTAATGAGGAACTTTGCTCGACATAGATGGATAGCTTGTTCCAGAGTGTGGGAAGTATCTGGGACAGGAATCTATCCCTCCAGCATGTCCTGTTTAGTGTGGTGACAAGGTTTAGGTCCCTAGAACGTGTAGCTTGGAGGGATTGGGATTTCTTTAGGTGTAGCATGTCCAACAGCTCTGGGTTTGACATAGCTTTATATGTTGGGCAGAGATCACCTCGAAGTAGGAGATATGCTACAGAGTAAAGCTGGAGTTTTTGAGACGGTCAGTGTAGGGCATCTGTTTGAGGCTAGTAATCCTCTTTGTGAGGTACTTCTGTGGCCTTTCCAGCTGCTGCAGATGTCTTGAGGTACATTCCAAAAGGAGCGTTATACTCTACATTCATTAGACCCATTATAGAGGGGAACAATGACCTCTTTTTTTCCTAGATGAGAACCCTTTTGTGATGAGGTGTGCCATGTAGAAGGATTTCCTGACTACTGTGGCGGTGTGATTATCAAAGGAGAGACTACTCTCCACCTGGGTCCCCAGGTCTCTTATCACACATTTCTCTTATCACACATTTGGAGTTAAGTAGACTGCCGCCTATGTGGTAGTTCATGGGTACAGAGTTTTTACCAAAGGGGATGACCATGCACATTTTGGCATTGAGTTTGAGGCCATGGCTCTGACACCAGGTATCTGTCTCAGTTAGGCCCTTCTGTAGGATGTCTACATCATTTGGGGACTCTGCTATGGCTCCTAGTTTGCAGTCATCTGCCAACTTCATTAGCCAAAGTCCTTCTGTGTTAGCCTGTACTTCATAGAAGTAGATGGCAAACAGGAGAGGTCCCAGGACTGAACCTTGTGGTACTCCAGTGAGTGGTTTGAAGTCAGATTTGGAATCTGCAACTTTTACAGTTTAGGTCCTGTCAGTGAGCCAACTGGAAACCCATCTTGTGATGTAGGGATGTATACCTAGTTCAGTGAGTTTAGCTATAATTCCAGAATTGGGGATGGCGTTGAAAGCCTTGGCAAGGTCAAGATAGGCTGTGTGAACCACCTTACCCTCGTCTACAGCTTTGTTGACTGCCTCAAAGAAGTTGATCAGGTTCAGGAGGCGTGATCTGCCTTTCACAAATCCGAAGTGGGTGGGGTCCAAAGTTTGGAGGTTACTAATATCTTTGTTTATGAGTTCCATGATGATGCGTTCCATGGCCTTACAGACCAGCCTCATCAGGCTAACAGGGTGATAGTTCTCAGGATCAGTGAAGGCTCCCCCTTTGTGAAGTAGGGTAACTGTTGCTGCGCACCATTCAGTGGGCACAAAAAGCCTGATATGAGACTATGATTGAACATGGTGCTTAGGTGGGGAGCCAGTTCGTTCTGAAGTTCATGTAAAATGCAGCCTGGGATGTTGTCCGGTCCCATGGATGCTGTGTTTTTGGCTTTAGATAGTGCAGCTTTTACCTGCATAGTTGTGATTACAGGGACTCTGCATTCTTCCTGTATAGATATGGGCCCTTTAGGGGGTGAGAGGGGGGTAAAATTAGCACTGAACCTATCTGCCAGGACATTGGCAATATCAGTTGGTTCTGTAATTTTCATGCCATTGTGCTGTATCTGGGTGTTGCCATTGAGATTCTTGACATAGCTGTAGAATTCTTTGTGGTTGTCCATAGATTCAGTGGCGATTTTGTTTTCTTAGCTAGCTTTGGAGGATTTTGTAAGGGATCTCAGCTTCTTACTGAGGCTGACCATGGAACTCCTCCACTCATGAGATTTTACTCTCTTTTGCAACAGTTTCTTCCTTCTGTTGTAGAGTTTGTTTATGGCAGGGGACCACCAGATTGGCTTCCTTTTTTTGGAGGATAGCATCTTGGTTCTGTTTGGGATAGCACAATCCATGCACTTGTGTAAGTGCTTACAGAGTGCATCTGTGTAGGATTCGGCAGTCGTAACTGTATTGTCCATCTCCATGGGTGTCATGAAGTTCGCCACTTATGTCTTAAGCATGAAGTTGGCTTTGGAGAAAAATGTTTTACCGTGATTTCCTTAATGGGGGGGTAGGGGTGGGATGTGGATATTTAGACTGATTAACTTATGGTTAGATCTGACCAACAAGGAGTTGATTTCAGGTGTGGAACACCAGTCACTCATGTTGGTAATGACTAGGTCTAGGATATTGTTGCCCCTGGTGGGGGTGTGGATAGGCTGATTCTTCAATTTCTGGAATTCATAAATTCCAATGCCCAGGGAGTTGGTATATGAGTAGTTTTCCCAGTTAATAGTGGGGTAGTTGAAATCGCCCATTATTAGGGTGTTTGGTTGAACCCTAATATTTTCCAGTATATCAAGAAAAGAGGAGTGGGAATCCTGGGACATGGTGGGGGATCTGTAGCAAGCTACAATTTGGATTGCAGTTTTACCCAGAGTTAGTTGCACTTGGATAACCTCGGATGCATTATGCTGAGCAACTAGCCTGGAGGTGTGGATATCCTTAATGAATATGGACACACCTCTGCCTTTGGTGTTCCGGTCCAGGTTAGGTAGCCGAAAAGTGTGGTATGAGTTATAGCCTGGTAATGCAGGGGTGCTCTCTGGAGCCTTGAACCAGGTCTCAATCACTGCACAGATTTCAGTGTTCTTCATTTTAAGGACGGTCTCAAGGGAGTGCATTTTGAGGTTTAGACTTCTAGCATTAAGTAGCATTACCCTCAGTTTTTGCTTGCCTGTTCCTGTTATGGTGGTGAATTTGTCATTTGAACCTTGTCTAAAAAAGGTACTATAGGGGCAGCAAGAGCCTTAGCCATTATCTGGAATCCCAGAGGTGACAGGTGCAGGACATCTCTGGCAAAGCATCATGATTTCTCGACCATGTTGTCCCAGGCATACAGATACTGGATCCCCTTGGAATGACACCAGAAGCTTAGCCAATTTTTGAAGTCAGTCATTTTGTCCTTCTGGCCGATGGCAGGATGCTACTCTGGGCAAGGGTCATACCTGCCTGGGCTACAAGATCGGAGAGCTCTTCCATGTCTCTTCTCATGTAGGCAAGGGAGGTATGTCTCGGGTCATTCACACCAACATGGACAATGACAGAGTCATATTTGTACTTGTTGTGGAGTGACCTTAGTGCGTGGGTTATCTGGCGAATCCTGGCACCTGACAGGCAGCTGACAGTAACCTTCTCCTTGTTTAGCCTGGTGAGTGGGACATCAGTGTGCCTGACTGTAGAGTCACCTATGACTACTGTGTTGGGTACGTTGTTTTGCCTTCTGGGCTGTGGTTGAGTGGCACACTGATTCTGTGGGCTATTTGTCATTTGGGTTGTGTTGGGGGTGGAGGTTGCTTGCGTTTCTGCTTTGGAGGTCTCTCTTGGTTGAGTAGATTATTATTGAGAGCCTCTGTGAATGTTTTTCTGTTTCCTACCTAGTGCTTACCACTTCCACCGATAAGCTAGAAGGCTTCTCTCCAACACAGAAAGGCTTGGGGGTCTCAGAAACTTACAAAACAGTCCTGGATACAGCAAATCTTTATCTGGAGTAGACTAATTACAGGAAAGGCAGGAAACAAGCTTAATTTTTTTTCTTTTGGAAAGTGGAAAGGGAGAAAGGAGAAACAGAAGATAATTCAAAATTAAGGACCTAAGTGGCTTGCCCTTCACAAATGTTCTCTCTCCATTAGGTAGAGTGAGCTAGTGACACTAGATTGGAATAGAGCTGAACAGATGGGACTGGTAGGAGTGCCTGAAATCAAAATATGATCTCGCTGTAGTCTGTTGAGTGAGCAAATGAGATAGACCCAGGAGGAGTGTTCAAGCACAAATTTACAGGAGGGGCGGGCAATTCAAAAGCCACCAAGACTAATACCTAAACAAGAACAGAGAGGGTGGGCGGGAAACTAATTGCAGAGAGAGAGAGAGACCACAGTATTCTATGAAAAAATTAAATAGAAAAATAACTACAGAGACGTACAATATTCAATGAAACGATTAAATAGACAGAAAAATGAAATGCAGTACAATTTTTAACACTGCAAGTTTGTACTTAACTTGGCTAGTAATGCAGTTGATTGTAGGTATGTAGCAGAAGCCAAACAACTCGGGTATTCAGCAGTAATAAATTCTAAGATATGTGACTCACTTATAAATACAGAGAAACCCTCTAGGCTAAGAGTTTAACACTGAATATCAATGAAGTGAAATGCAATAGCCCCCACTAATTGCAGAGACAGAGAGAGACCACAGTATTCTGTGAAACAGTTAAGCAGAAAAATAAATAACTACAGAGAAACACAGACATAATATTCAATGAAACAATTAAATAAGTCAGGAGTATAAAAACAGGCAGCCGACACCATTGCATCAGTCTTCCTTGCCGAGGAGCCCGAAGCAGAGGCATTTTGCACGAGTGCCGGTCGGTTTCTACCCGAGTTTCCGTTTCCGAATTGAATTGTCCTGAAGCCTTCTAATGCTAAGTACCCCATTGGGGATCCTTTTTTCGTGCTCTAACCGATGTCAGAAAAAGTTAACAATTGTCTTGCCTGTGGAAAGCAAATACCACACCGAGATTTCCATTCTTACTGCATCACCTGTTTAAGCCCAGACCACAAGGTACCTTGCTGTCGGTTTTGTGCCTTGTTCAACACCCAAACTATTCGTCGTCAGGCCCTTATTGTTGCTAAATACTTTCGTTCTCCGTATTCAGAAATGGCTTCAGTAAGCCATCCGACTACCAATCATCAAAAAAAAGTAAGGATAAAGACAGACTGCACAGATCCAAAACTGCAGACTACTCTTCCGGTAAGCTAGTCACCAGTTCACCAGTACTCAGTGAGGTGCTTTTGCAGCCCCTGATGCCTGCTTCAAGGGATTCGCAGGCCTCTACTGAGACCCGTTCGGAGTCCGGTATGCTGCGAGACTCTTCTTTGACTACGGAGTCCGGTATGCTGCGAGACGACTCTTTGACTACGGAACCTGCAGATGCATCTACCATGGATGGGTCCGGAGCTGCTGAGCAGGCACCAGCTTTTGAGGAAGTTCTTCGCACTACCGATATTCGACATAAACAGACTTCTTTCGCGTCTTCAGTTTTGACTAAAACTACTGCATTTCTAAGGCCAAGAGTACGCGCTACGTGACAAAAACTCATGCACCTGCTCCCTTGCCACAACATCAAATGCTTAAAATGGCAGAAGACCTTATGTTGATTAGGGAAGTCAGCCTTCCCTCTTCTAAGAGAAAGAGACCTCTCCCCAGCAGCTTCAACAGACCAAGAGTCCGACTCTGAGGTATCTGATTATGAAGACATGCCTTTATTTGCTTATGAGGATTCAGATGCAGAGGAATCCATTTCTTCTGCTTCTCCTACAGAGGATTTGTCTTTTGGTGAAACCTTACATACTTTGAGAGCATTTCCACTGGGAATGCCAAAACTATCCTCATTCCAGAAAAAAGAGACTCAGAGAATTTCTAGATTTGCCACAACATAGGCTTTTAGCGATACTCCCAGCCATGGATGTTGTGGATGATGTCTTTATGGAATCCAGTTTAACTCCTGATACTTTACCCTCTACTCCTAGGAAACCAGACGGGTACTACAGAGTTCCTGACTCTCTCAAATTCCTTTTCAAAAATCCTACCGCTGACCCAGAGGTGGTCTCTCGGGGGCCTAAAGGTATCAAAGCAGCTACAGATAAGACTCCCACCCCTTAGAACAGGGATTCCAGAGCTTTAAACAGATGGGATAAGAAAGTATATACCTCTGCAACTCTCGCCATTAGGGCTTTGAATTGCCAGTTTCACATGCTGAAGTACCAACAACATATTATGGAACTTATTAAGCAAAAAATAGCTACCTTTACAGACTGTGGTGAAAATTAAAGGGCTTGTGCATTCTGCAAGCCAAGTCAGCAAGCATACATTGCAGTGTGGCTTTGATGCCCTAGAAGGATTTTGCAGGGCAGCAGTCACTGGTTCTGTACTGAGAAGGCATGCTTGGCTTAAGGAGCAGACCTTGCCAGACCATCTGTTTGGCACCAAAGCAGAAGAGGTTCTTAATATGGAAGAAAAAGCTAAATCTATGCAGGTGGTCAAAGACTTTTTGAAAGTACAGCCTCCTAAATTCAGTAGGCATTGCCCCTCGAAATGTTGGTCTTTTCCAGCCCTCTCAAGGCCATGTCAAACTAAACCCAGGGGAAACAACCCCCCCCCCCCCGCCAGACTACAGTTTCAGGGTATGCAGAGATCTAAGCAATGGACTGCCTCCACCTCAAAAACAGGGAGTGTTAAGCCACCCCCTTACGGAAAGAATTCCCAATGATTTCTCAACTCCACTCCCCACCTCTGCCCAACTGCTTGTGCCCCTAGGAGGAAAACTTGCCCATCATGCAAAAAAAATGGACTTCCATCACCAAAGACTGATGGGTCCCCAACATTGTATCCCAGGGGTACAAATTTTACTTCCACTCACTGCCAACCCCAAAAGGTTTCCCAGACCTTTCTCCAAACCAGTGGGCAGAGGCATAAAACCCAAGTTCAATCCATGCTCTCTCTAAGGGCAGTTCACCCTGTTCCTGCGGAACAGATAGGTCAAGGGTTGTATTCCAGACTTTTCCTGGTACCCAGAAAAGAGGGCAGTTGGTGCCCAATCCTTGATATTCCCATTCTAAACACCTTCCTGGTGGTACCAAAATTCAAAATGCTCACCCTGCAGCAGTTTCTTCCTATGCTGGCCAAAGGTGCCTGGTTAGCCACCCTAGACTTAAAAGAAGCCTATCTGCACATCCCTATAAAGGACTCTTATAGGAAATTTTCAGGGCAGGATTTATGCATTATCAGTTCTCTGCACTTCCCTTTGGCTTATCTACTGCTCCCAGAGTTTTCACCAAATGCCTGGCTGCAGCCATTGCTTTTTGCAGACAAAGGAATATTCAAATTTACCCCTACTTGAACGACTGCCTGATTCAGACAGTCAGGAAGAACTGCTGCAGCACCTAACATTTGCAAAAGATCTACTGACCTCACTGGGTACACTATAAATGAAAAGAAATCCAAACTAGTCCCCACTCAGAAAATTGTATTCCTGGGAGCAAGCCTGGACACAGCATCCCAGATGGCATTCCTTACTCCAGGAAAACAAGCCTATCTGACAGGCTACTTCTCTCAACTGGCCACCAGAACCCAGTTATCCGCAAGGAAAATCCTGCAAGCTCTAGGGTTCGTGGCTTCCTGCATGCTACTAATTACGTATGCCAGACTGCATATAAGGAAACTTCAATGGTACTTAAAAAGCCTTTGGTGTCAACACTCTCAACACACTCAAGACCTGGAAACTATCATACTTATGATACCTTGTCTAAGGAAAGATTTTCTTTGGTGGGCAGCAGCATGCAACCACAACAAGGGACTTCCCTTTTCACAACCCCATGCCTAACCACAGATGCATCAGACTATGCCTGGGGTGCACACCTGGGTGGCAGGTGCATTCAGGGCCACTGGAGCCCAAATCAAGTTCATCTGCATCAACCAAAAAGAGATGCTCGCTGTTCAGCATGCTCTGACAGCTTTCAGACCCCTACTCTCTTCGGGGCTTCTACTAATCAAAACAGACAACACCACAATGATGTGGTACATCAACAAGCAGGGAGGAACCCACTCTTATCAAGTATGTAGGCTAGCCATGACCCTTTGGCATACGGCTTCAGCCATGCAGATACACCTGCTAGCACAATTCCTGACAGACAACCAAAACTCTCTGGCAGACAACTTAAGCAGAAATCTCCTAGACCTACACGAGTGGCAAATAAACTGCAGCACCTTCAGCTTTGTAACCCAGAAATGGGGTACCCCGAAGGTGGACCAATTTTCCTCCCACAACAACCACCAGCTCAGCAAATTCTGCACCAGGGAACATTACAGCAAGGCCTGGAAAGTGGATGCTC